>NW_025746100.1:96174-170423 GCF_021184085.1 Oncorhynchus gorbuscha
AGATACAGCTTGTGAACCTTGATAATGTAGTTCATTGGCAGTAGGTACAGCTTGTGAGCCTTGATAATGTAGTTCATCGGCAGTAGGTACAGCTTGTGAGCGTTTTTTAATGTAGTTTATTGGCAGTAGGTGTAATTAGTTAATTGGACTCAGATGATAATTGTTACTGGCTGATTACACTGATGAACGAGCCAGCAGAGGACTTTGAGAGATTGGCTGAATTCCAAACCGACGACTATCGCCTACTCCCTAGCCACTCCTGTAGATCTGAAATGATTGGAAAGGTGTAAGCAAAATGGTGAAAACTCCACCCAGCCTATCATAAGGCAAGGTGAAGCAATTAACATATTATTGCCTTCACCTATTTGATCATTTAGAATATCCAAGCGGGCCTAGGTCACATGTCAAACTCATTCCACGAAGGGCTGAGTGTCTGTGGTTTTTCACTCCTCCCTTGTACTTGATTGATGAATTAAGGACACTAATTAGTAAGGAACTATCCTCACCTGGTTGTCTAGGTCTTAATTGAAAGGAAAAAACTAAAATCAGCAGACAGGAGGACCTCCATGCTATGAGTTGAACACCCCTGGCCTAGGTGATAGAGGTTGATTTGGAATTCGTCCCATTGCCAAATCAAGCCCTTTATAACAGGACTTTCCAATCAATCTAATGAAGGAAAATATACCATTGTTCTTCAGAAAGGCAGGTGATGAGGACCATACAGAAAGCATATTCAGGGCATCATGCAAACTCTTTACCCAGGATATAGCTGTTGTAGTTTTGGTGATCAGTCTGCCACTGTTGTGCTCTGAGTAAATTGTGCTTCTCAAGTGAGAGTCAGAACTAGTTTAACTATTTAACTACAAACAGAGGAGGATGTTTGCTCTGGGGTTTCACTATCTAGAAGACTGAGGGTCAGGTTAGAGGAGGGTGTTTTCTGTGGGGTCTTTATGTAGGAGAGTGTTGGTGACTGGACTGAGTAGTCAGTAACCACACCCACAGCTTTTAAATACGAGCTAGAGAGAGGGGACTGGTAGGAGCCTGGACTGGACTGACTAGTCAGGAACCACACCCACAGCTTTTAAATACGGGCTTGTAAAAGAACCCTCTCACACACACACCTGCAACACCAGGGTGGGTCTGGAACAGAGGAATAGAGATTAACTTAACATTGGTCTGTCATATCCCATCTTTCCTGTCTGTTGGAAGGTTAGAAGATGGCTGTGAATAAGTGTATCAAGTACTTGCTCTTCCTCTTCAATCTACTGTTCTGGGTGAGTCCTATTAACCTACATTCTCTACTTTAGCTATAGTGTCCTCCATTGGTTTGACGAAGGTTTTTAATCATAAATGTGTGTGTAGTCAGTGATGTGTTTGTTTGTTTAGTGATCAACTAGTAGCCTAGTACACATAGTAATCCATTTTAAACTCTGTTTACATGTCTGCTATGGAAATGAGATGACGATCAAATTTCTATGGAAACAATGTGTGAACATCACATGACTAACATTCATGAAGCCTTAGACAAACACTGACCACTCCCTCCTTCGTATGGTTTCTGTTCTATAGAGCCACACTGGCTTTTTCCATCTTTTCTAAAGACATTATCAAATCAATGATAATTCCATTTTGCCACTTTCTCAGCCCGACCAGAGGGAGGTCATAGCAGGATAATGTATAGATGCACTTCTCAGATCTAAACCCTTCAAATAATTATAACAATCACTTTTTTGGTCTCTGTCCAGAGTTTTTACAAGTAGTTGTTTTAGAAGATGTGATTTAATCTGTGTAGAAAGAAACCTTACAGCAAAGTCCCTTTTCTCTGTATGTTTTGTCAACTTCTTCTTAAACTAGTCTCCCAACCATAGCCTGGACAGGCAACGTAGGACATACAATATTCTACTACTGTTGATGTGGAAAATATCACTAAGTGTAGTGCTTCCTGTTTATCTGTCCTTAGCCTGTTGCCAGGACTTGTCCTGAGTTTTTGCCTATGTTTACCGAACCTTAAACAAACCAGATACCACCCCCCCCCCAGGTATTTAGTGGCGCTCTTAAAGATTGGGGTCGATATGGAGCCTAATCAGTATGTCACAACACTCCATCTAGGTGATCCAATGGAAGGCCGGAGCTAATCGAATGAATAAATAAAATATACAATTATGTCACTTTTATAGAGCTGTTATTCTATTCTTTCTCTGGAATGTCCTGTACATATCTATGTTCAGAAGCCTAGGGGTTGTGTCTAGATGGGGTAGTGGAACGTGTATTAAACTAGGGGTTGGGGTGTCTAAAGATAGATGGGGTAGTGGAACGTGTATTAAACTAGGGGTTGTGTCTAGATGGGGTAGTGGAACGTGTATTAAACTAGGGGTTGTGTCTAGATGGGGTAGTGGAACGTGTATTAAACTAGGGGTTGTGTCTAGATGGGGTAGTGGAACGTGTATTAAACTAGGGGTTGTGTCTAGATTGGGTAGTGGAAAGTGTATTAAACTCATGTGGTGTTAGTAGCCAAACACTTTTGTTATGGGGTGAAGAGGCGCTAACCTGTAGTGGGTACAGTACAGCACTGTAATGTAGCATGACCGGTTGGAGAGGTTCATCACTAATGTAGTATAACAGGTTGGAGAGTTGCAGCACTGTAGAGACTCGCAGGTTACAGCACTATGTACAGTTGAAGTCTGGAAGTTAACAGCACTTAGAGTGGAGTCATTAAAACTCTCTTTTCAACCACTCCACAAAGACATTCATTCACTATCGCAATTCCAGTGGGTCAGAAGTTTACATCCACTAAATTGACTGTGCCTTTAAACAGCTTGGAATTTTTTTTAAAAATTGTCCTGGCTTCAGAAGCTTCTGATAGGCTAATTGACATAATTTGAGTCCATTGGAGGTGTACCTGTGGATGTATTTCAAGGCCTACCTTCAGATTCAGTGCCTCTTTGCTTGACATCATGGGAAAATCAAAAGAAATCAGCCAAGACTTCTGAAAAAAATTGTAGACCTCCAAGTCTGGTTCATTCTTGGGAGCAATTTCCAAACGCCTGAAGGTATCTCTCTCCACAGTAAAACGAGTCCTATATCGACACAACCTGAAAGGCCGCTTAGCAGGGAATAAGCCACTGCTCCAAAACCACCATAAAGCCAAACTACGGATTGCAACTCCACATGGGGACACAGAATGTACTTTTTGGAGAAATGTCCTCTGGTCTGATGAAACAAAAATAGAACTGTTTGGCCAGAATGACCATCATTATGTTTGGAGGAAAAAGGGGGAGGCTTGTGTGTCGAAGAACATCATCCCAACCGTGAAGCACGGGGGTGGCAGCATCATGTTGTGGGGGTGCTTTGCTGCAGGAGGGACTGGTGTACTTTACAAAATAGATGGCGTCATGAGGTAGGAATATTATATGGATATACTGAAGAAACATCTCAAGACATCAGTCAGGAAATTAAAGCTTGGTCGCAAATGGGTCTTCCAAATGGGCAATGACCCCAAGCATACTTCCAGAGTTGTGGCAAAATGGCTTAAGGACAACAGTCAAGGTATTGGAGTGGCCATCACAACGCCCTGACTCAATCCTATAGATAATTTGTGGGCAGAACTGAAAAAGCATGTGTGAGCAAGGAGGCCTACAAACCTGACTGTTACACCTGCTCTGTCAGGAGGAATGGGCCAAAATTCACCCAACTTATTGTGGAAGGCTATCCGACACATTTAACACAAGTTAAACAATTTAATGGCAATCCACTCAATTAGTATTTGGTAGCATGTAAACTGACCAACTGGGAATGTGATGAAAGAAATAAAAGCTGAAATAAATCTTTCTCTCATATTATTCTGATATTTCACATTCTTAAAATAACGTGGTGATCCTCTAAACAATGAATTTTTACTAGGATTAAATGTAAGGAACTGTGAAACTGAGTTTAAATGTATTTGGCTAAGAACTTCCGACTTCAACTGTGTTTGCATTAGGCCTGAGGACATGTTTCAGTTCAGTCCCATATTAATCTGTGTTTCTGAGGACATGTTTCAGTTCAGTCCCATATTAATCTGTGGCCTAGGCATGAGGACATGTTTCAGTACAGTACCATATTAATCTGTTTGCATTAGGCCTGAGGACATGTTTCAGTACAGTCCCATATTAATCTGGGTTTGCATTAGGCCTGAGGACATGTTTCAGTACAGTCCCATATTAATCTGGGTTTGCATTAGGCCTGAGGACATGTTTCAGTACAGTACCATATTAATCTGTTTGCATTAGGCCTGAGGACATGTTTCAGTACAGTACCATATTAATCTGGGTTTGCATTAGGCCTGAGGACATGTTTCAGTACAGTCCCATATTAATCTGGGTTTGCATTAGGCCTGAGGACATGTTTCAGTACAGTCCCATATTAATCTGGGTTTGCATTAGGCCTGAGGACATGTTTCAGTACAGTCCCATATTAATCTGGGTTTGCATTAGGCCTGAGGACATGTTTCAGTACAGTCCCATATTAATCTGGGTTTGCATTAGGCCTGAGGACATGTTTCAGTACAGTCCCATATTAATCTGGGTTTGCATTAGGCCTGAGGACATGTTTCAGTACAGTCCCATATTAATCTGGGTTTGCATTAGGCCTGAGGACATGTTTCAGTACAGTCCCATATTAATCTGGGTTTGCATTAGGCCTGAGGACATGTTTCAGTCCAGTCCTCATATTATTATTATTATTATTATATTAATCTGTGTTGCATTAGGCCTGAGGACATGTTTCAGTACAGTCCCATATTAATCTGGGTTTGCATTAGGCCTGAGGACATGTTTCAGTCCAGTCCCATATTAATCTGGGTTTGCATTAGGCCTGAGGACATGTTTCAGTTCAGTCTGTTTCATTAGGGAAATTTCCTCTATTTACCAAATCATGAGAGCAAACCACAACACAAGTCAGAGTTAGTTATCAAAGTCCATCTTTAATTATATGAGCTCTATCACAACCCTGTGACTCTCAGATCAATTCAGTGTCTTATCAGTGAATTCTCTGAGGCCCTCTAAATTGCAACTGAGATCCTTTTTAATAGCAAAGATCCATCCCCCCCTAGATGACATGACAAAACCACAGGTCTTAGGAACTTACACAAAGAAAAGACTTTACTTCAGAGAGGAGTATCCCCTCGCCAGACCGAGTTGGCTATAAATTATCGTTCAGTTTGGTCTCCTAAACAAAGCTCTTATTTCGTCCTTGGTACAAAATGGTACCAAGACATTACCCCCACCCTATGATATATCAAATTGTCATTTAGATACAACCTCACGGAGGGGAGAGTGACTGGCACACAGACACAGTGGAGCAAAAGATATGTTTACACATGATGACCCCTTGACCTCTCCCCTCTCTGCGGCCCATGCAACTTAGTCCTGACATAGAACAGATAATTAATGGCCACCGCTATAGTACAACAAAATACATTCTTATGAGAAATACCTCATAAGCATATCATGAAAATAAAACATCTGATCTATGTTACCAACCAATTCTGATTATTCCCCAACAAGTCCCACATGAATCTTTGTTTACCCCTGGTCTCATTAACATATGAAGCTGCTGGTAGGGGAGGACTGGTCTACGACTATAACCTCTGGTCCATAGTTGTTGAATAGACAATCACTTAGGGCAGTACTGGCACATTGTAGAACAGTGACTAACTGCTTCTCACTCTGGGGTGACTGGGAAGGAGAACTCATTCTTTCGGGTGACTGGGAAGAACTAATTCTACCTCCATTGATTATAAAGGTTGTTGTCTTTGCGACGATAGCATAACAAACCTTCTCAGTTCCCACAGTTAAAGCAGGGTCGTATTCATTAGTGCACTCCATAGCTAAAAAATAAATACAAATGAATGTTTCTCAATGGACAAGCCTCTACCCCTCCCTGATTTGGTCAGTTTTCTTCCATTTGGTGTGTAATGAATACAATCCAGATATCTGGCTGAATGTCACCAGGCACAGTGTTTAGTGTGTGGTTTGAACTCCTTCAGCTTCTATATGACTGTTGTAGGAGATGGTGGCAGAATGTTATTGCAGAAGTGTCTTCTAAAATGGAACACTTGTGCCGTTCTAGAATGGAAAGCCGTGTGCTCAGTGTTCCACGGTTGAGCATACCACTCGTCATGTACAGTGGGGCAAAAAGTATTTAGTCAGCCACCAATTCTGCAAGTTCTCCCATTTTAAAAACGAGAGAGGCCTGTAATTGTCGTCATAGGTACACTTCAAATATGACAGACAAAATGAGAAGAAAAGAAATCCAGAAAATCACATTGTAGGATTTTTTAAAATGAATTTATTTGCAAATTATGGTGGAAAATAAGCAATATTTCTGGCTCTCACAGATTTCTGGCTCTCACAGATTTCTGGCTCTCACAGATTTCTGGCTCTCACAGATCTGTAACTTCTTCTTTCAGAGGCTCCTCTGCCCTCCACTTGTTACCTGTATTAATAGCACCTGTTTGAACTTGTTATCAGTATAAAAGACACCTGTCCATAACCTCAAACAGTCACACTCCAAACTCTACTATGGCCAAGACCAAAGAGCTGTCAAAGGACACCAGAAACAAAATTTGTAGACCTGCACCAGGCTGGGAAGACTGAATCTGCAATAGGTAAGCAGCTTGGTTTGAAGAAATTAACTGTGGGAGCAATTATTAGGAAATGGAAGACATACAAGACCACTGATAATCTCCCTCGATCTGGGGCTCCACGCAAGATTTTTTCCCTCATTTTGTCTGTCATAGTTGAAGTGTACCTATGATGACAATTACAGGCCTCTCTCGTCTTTTTAAGTGGGAGAACTTGCACAATTGTTGGCTGACTAAATACTTTTTGCCCCACTGTATCTAGACATAACTGTACTCTAAGGTTTAGACTTGTGATATTTTCAGGCAGACAATGTTGCCTCACTGCAATAACTGAACACTTGGCTCGCCAGGTACGTTTTGTGTTGAGTTGGTTTACAAACAAAGGATATTCAGTCTGAGGTATAAGGTGTCACCTGACCTTTGTGGACAGGTGCAATTTACTATTAGGTGTCCCAAATGGAATCCTAGTACTCCCTATAGTCCACTACTGTTGACCAGAGGGGTATACTACAAAACAGGATCAATGAGTTAGCCTGCTAACTTTGAGAAACAACAGATTTATTTTCTGGTTAAAGCTAAATCTAGATGTGTGGATGAGGCCCTGAGACCATCTCTAATCAGATTCCATTTGGGATTATATTCAGGCCAGTTAGCTGGTTTAACTCCTTGATCTTGATTGGAAGCATACTCCTCTGGGCCAATGGGTAATCAGATACCATTTGGGATGATGTCAGGGCCAGTGAATGACCAGACAATAGCAAGGATCTGCTCACAACCTGTTCTTTGTCAAAGACTCGTTGCTTTCTGCATGTCCAGTCTTGGCAAGGGGACCGGGTCTTTATCTCAAGAAAAAAACAAAAGCTTTGCGAGGTTGTTTTTTTTTTTGTCTTGAGTTGCTTAGCAACAATCTGATAGGAAAAGCATAAGGGTGAACTGATACCTGCCCTGCCTTCTGTTATTTGTAATGTGGTCTATTTACATGTCCCAGAAATCTCCTTTATCAGAGGGATGTAACTGTTCATTGCATTTCCACAATTTGTCTTACCACTCCACGTATTTGACCAGGTGACTGTACCTACTGTAGGTTATAGTGTAATATATTAACCAGAGATGACTGGACCTACTGTAGGTTATAGTGTAATATATTAACCAGAGATGACTGGACCTACTGTAGGTTATAGTGTAATTTATTAACCAGAGATGACTGGACCTACTGTAGGTGATAGTGTAATATATTGACAGTGTGTAGAAGCTCATTTTAAAGTGTCCCTGGCTTAAGAAAAGTTGCCATTGTTTGATGAAATGACACTATACAGTAACTCTCTTGTCGAAGACTATACCCCAGTGTTTACCTTGGAAACGGCCCTCATTGCATTTAGCTTAAGTGCTGAGGTTTTCTGGTTCCTGTGTTTTTGAGTCACTGGACGCACGGTTGTGGAATTACGAGATGCAAGTCAGGATGTCACCTCTCCTGCTTGGGCATGCCACTCCAGGCCACAAGGGGGGGCTGTGTGGATGTGGGGACTCATATTTAGAGTTAATCTCAATCAGAATATTTAAAAAAAGAAAAATTAAACTTGAAGGGAATCAACTTTTTGAAAGCCAAAATAATTACCAGATTCATAGTCCAGTCATCATAGAACGTCTTCAACATAAATGTGGGTATATGGTATATAATCTCTCTAAATAATGAGCATTCATTCATGTAGCCTTGACATTTAACCCCATGTCTACATGTCCACAGGCCCATACTGTGAGTATGGAATGCTTTCAAACAAATCATTCATTGATGGCGACTGGAGTTGTGTTGACTGGCAAAAAAAATTAGTTAAATTAAATATTCAATGTATGTAACCTGTCACTATCAGTTCTGACACCACGGGAGAATCTCTATTTCATTTCCTGGATTCCTCGCATCCTCTCCCCTCTGGATTTAAGAGGAGAGGATCTGAGGAATCAAGTTAATGCAATTGAGATTCTCCCATGTGGTCTAGAGTCCACTGTTAACCCAGGAACGATATCCTCATGTGGGGACTGGATGATGCTGCATCTCCTCCATTGTGATGGTGGTTCAACTGTAGTTCCTCAGAGTTGCCACTAGATGTAGCTAGTTCGTGGTGATTCTTTTAAATGAATCCACATTGAAGTTGAGTTGAAAACAAGACCTGTTCCTTCAATCCCAGTGACATTGAAACGCACAACTTTCTAAAGTTGATTCTAGATAAAAAATGTCATCTCATTTTGTTTTCCAGATCAGTGGCTGCATTATTCTTGGTGTCTCCATCTACCTCAAAGTGAGCAAGAATGGAAACGTGGTAAGAAAATACCCAGTGTGACACTAAATTAATGCCAACACCATCAAAAGCCCTCTTTACACAGTACAAATAACAGCTTGAAACAAATGCATCCAGTAATATAAACCTATTCAGCACATCTCCATGTAAAATGACTGTCTGTCCTCCTCTCTCAGATAATGGATGAGGCAGTGCCGTTTGTAGACCTGCTGATAGCTGTTGGCGTCATCATCATGGTACTGGGCTTCCTGGGCTGCTGTGGAGCCATTAAGGAAAACCGATGCATGCTCATTCTGGTGAGGGGAAACGCACACTCCCTTACAATAGCCAACCCTCACATTTACATCTAAAATGTTACATTGTACACTGCACAGGATAATGCTGTCCCAATAGCCAACCGCTGAAGCGGTTCTAGGTTCTAACCAAACCAGTCTCTTCATATGCAGAGCATTCAGAAAGTATTCAGACCTCTTGACTTTTTCCACATTTCATGTTACAGCCGTATTCAAAAATATATGAACCTTTCCCCCCCTCATCCATCTAGACACAATACCCCATAATGACATCACAATACCCCATAATGACATCACAATACCATAATGACATAATGATACCCCAGAATGACATCACAATACCCCAGAATGACATCACAATACCCCAGAATGATACCCCACCTTTAATGACATCACAATACCCCAGAATGACATCACAATACCCCAGAATGACAAAGCAAAAACAGGTTGTAATAATGTAATAAAATCAATCCCTGTTACATAAGTCTTCAGGACCTTTTCTCAGGACTTTGTTGAAGCACTTTTGGCAGCGATTACAAATTTGAGTCTTGTTGGGAATGATGCAACAAGCTTGACACACCTGTATTTGGGGAGTTGTTCCCATTCTTCTCTGCAGATCCCTGCAAGATCTGTTAGGTTGAATCGGGAGCGTTGCTGCACAGCTTTTTTCAGGTCTCTCCAGAGATGTTTGATCGGGTTCAAGTCTGGGCTCTGGCCACTCAAAGACATTGGGACTTGTCCGGAAGCTACTTCTGTGTTGACTGTGTGCTTATTGTCGTTGTCCTGTTGGAAGGTGAACCTTCACCCCAGTCTGAGGTCCTGAGTGATCTGGAACAGGTTTTCATCAAGTATCTCTCTGTACTTTGCTCTGTTCATCTTTCCCTCATTACGGACTAGTCTCCTTGTCCCTGCCACTGAAACACGTCCCCCATAGCATGATGCTGCCACCACCACGCTTCACCGTAGGGATGGTGCCAGATTTCCTCAAGACATGACGCTTGGCATTCAGGCCAAAGAGTTAAATCTTGGTTTCATCACACAATCATTTTTCTCATGGTCGGAGTTCTTTAGGTTCCTTCCAGCAAACTCCAAGCCTTTTTACTGAGGAGTGGCTTCTGTCTGGCCACTCTACCATAAAGGCCTGATTGGTGGAGTACTGCGAAGATTGTTGTCATTCTGGAAGGTTCTCCCATCTCCAGAGGAATTCTAGAGCTCGGTCAGTGACCATTCGGTTCTTGGTCACGTCACTGACCAAGCCCCTTCCCCCTATTGCTCAGTTTGGCCGTGAGGCCAGCTCTAGGTTGAGTCTTGGTGGTTCCAAACGTCTTCCATTTAAGAATGATGGACGCCACTGTTCAATGCCACAGAATATTTTTGGCTTATCCTTCCCTGTATCTGTGCCTTGACACAATCCCGTATCGGTGCTCTACGGACAACTCCTTGAACCTCACGGATTGGTTTTTGCTCTGTCATGCACGGTCAACCCTGGGACTTTGTAAAGACAGATGTGTTCCTTTCCTAATCATCTCCAATTAAGTTGACCACAGGTGGACTCCATTCAAGTTGTAGAAACATATCAAGGATGATCAATGTAAGTAAGATACACCTGAGATCAATTTCGAGTCTCATAACAAAGGGTCTGAATACTTATGTAAATAAGATTTCAGTTTTTTAAATTTGCAAAAAAATGCTAAACCTGTTTTGGCTTTGTCATTATGGCGTGTTTGTATGTAGATGGAACAATGTGGAAAAAGTACCGTCACACAATCATTTATTTAACCTTTTCATACATGTCAGAGATGTCACTCTTACAAAAGAGATGCCAAGAGTGAGCTGGTTTCCCAGGTCACCCTTTGGAAAAGACTTCTATGGACAGTTTACAACTTTAGAGATCGGAATGATCCAGAGTCTGTTTCTGTTATCCAGGATCAGATCAGACGATTACAGACTCTGGAACATTCCGATCTTTAAAGTTGTGAAAAACAGATTGTTTTTGTTATCCAGGATCAGATGATTACAATCTGTTTTTCACAACTTTAAAGATCGGAATGTTCCAGAGTCTGTAATCGTCTGATCTGATCCTGGATAACAGAAACAATCTGGCTGTTTTTCAGCCATTTTTTTTCTCCCCTCCAGAAAATAATTGGATCAATCTGATCCAGATGGCAACATGTCAAGATCACAGAATCCAGATTTTCAGTGCTTTGAATTGGCCCACACCACGCCATCTAATTGACATTGGGGTTACTACTTCACTATTACAGGGACACAGAGATGCGTGAACTAGATTTAATGGAAATAAGTCCAATTTAAAATGGAGCAAATCCCTTTATATTGTGCCTTCAGAAAGTATTTAAGGGGGGTTGGGTGGATACTTTTATAAATGAGATTTCAATAAATGTGCAAATGTCTAAAACATGTTTTTGTTGCCATTGTGCAGTATTGTGCATAAATGGGTGAGGGGGGTGGTATGTTTAATCCATTTTGAGTTCAGGCTGTAACACAAATTGGGTAAATATTTTTTCCTGTATCAAAATAGCCTCATCACTAAATTTGAATCCTGAATTATTATTATTATTATTATATATATTTTTTTTAAAGGTGGTATTGGATGACCAAATCCTTGTCTGAAGGATCAGAGTATCATTACAGTTTTGGAAAACCCCTAAATTAGATGAAAATGTTCTGTTAAATCCAGGTATCTGTCCCGTTGCCTTAATGGGACAAATATCATGTGGGTGCTGTTATTGGTTTGTTTCAGTTCTTCATCGGGCTGCTCCTCATCTTCATCCTCCTGTTGATCGCCGGAATCCTGGGAGCTGTCGGAGAGAAGAAGGTAAGGAGGGAACCCTCACTGGTTGAATCAGCGGTTCCACATTTCAATGAAATTACGTTGAACTAACGTGGAATAGAAGTTGAACTGAATTCTGTGCTCAGAGGGATGTCTCACACACCCACTGTTAGTGAGGGGAAGGTAAGGAGGACATCTCCCGTGATGACCCCCTTGCTGCGATCAGATTTTTATATTTTATTCATTTAGGAGAAGCTCTTATACAGAGCGACTTACAGGTGCAACTAGGTTGCCTTGGGCAAAGGAACAGCGACAGTTTGTCCCTTATTCGGCTCGGATTCTAACCTTCGACCTCTCGGTTCCTGGCCCGAAACTCTTAACCTGTTGGGACCTTGACACTTCTTGAATGTGGTAATAAAACATGCTTTCCACACCTGTTTCGTGTCTTTGTGTGACTCTCCTACTGTTCCACACCGGTTTTGTGTCTTTGTGTGACTCCACTACTGGTCCATGACTGTAAATGACCTCTTCCAGTCTCAGGTGTGGGTGAAGGAGAGTCTGGCGAAGCTGCTACCACTGAGTGACCAGAAGCCTGAAGTTCAAACAGACTTACAGAAACTGGAAGTGGAGGTACCATAGAGAATGATAGATTCTCTTTTTACATGTCTAATTATAGTGTCTGAACACACGGGCAACGCCGTTGAGGTACTCGCTGTTTTGAAGTAGTAC
The DNA here is from genome assembly GCF_021184085.1 of Oncorhynchus gorbuscha. Taxonomy (NCBI): domain Eukaryota; kingdom Metazoa; phylum Chordata; class Actinopteri; order Salmoniformes; family Salmonidae; genus Oncorhynchus; species Oncorhynchus gorbuscha. The sequence goes on from NW_025746100.1 coordinate 108,904, forward strand.
ACTTCATCACAAGTTAAATGAGTTCTTTGATCTCTCCTGATGACCAAGTTGGACATGACTCCAACAGGGTCATCAGGTGGGATCAGCCAATGAAGTTCAACCCCCCCCTACAATTCAAACTCCTCAATGGCATTACCCATGATAACAAATTCTTATTTACAGTGACGGCCTAGGAGCAGAGGGTTAACTGCCTTGTTCAGGAGCATAGTTAAATTGGTCTTACCTTGTCAGCTCGGGGATTCAATCTAGCAACCTTTCAGTTGCTGGCCCAATGCTCTATCCACCAGGCTACCTGCCGCCCCCCAAAAAGTGGTGGTTTCACAGGTCCCAAAATGAATCACCTGGACATAGGATGTGCCACAAATTGTATCAATTCCCTGTAGTGAACTACTTTTGAGCAGGACCCATAGGGTCCTACTTTGTTTCCAAAGGGAATGGGGTGCAATTTGGGACGCAGTAATCGATGGTCCTGTCATGAATGTATGAATAATTCTTGGTTTAACTTAATTAGTTGGGTCCAGATTAATTGTTCTAATCGGCGATGAATGTTATTGGATTATTTTTGTCGACTAACTGAATAACTTTTTTAAAATGTTAGATGGGTTGCTACCTGAACAGATTGTAGTGAAATATTTTTCAACGGGAAAATGACAGTGTGCCTTTACTGAACACAACCCCTGTGTCGGTGAGACGGAGGTGTAACTCCTTTGTTTTCCAGGCAAAGTGCTGTGGACTGATCAACGGACCCTCTGACTGGGGCTCCACTGTCCCCAGCTCTTGTGACTGTGTTGACCCTGCTCAGGCGTGCCAAAGTGCAAATGGACGCCAAGTGTACTCAACGGTAAGCAGACAATCTCATATTATTAATGAAATACTATTTAGAAAACTCAAGGAAGGTGGCTTTACTTGGTATAAAGGAACCATCAATAAACACACATTACATTACTGCTGCACTACGTTACCATTACCATTACACTGCCATACATTACCACTACACTACCATACATTACCATTACACGCCCACTACTCTACATTCCACTACACTACCACTACTCTACATTCCACTACACTACCATACATTACCATTACACTACACTACCACTACTCTACATTCCACTACTCTACAAACCACTACACTACTATACATTACCATTCCACTACTCTACATTCCATTCCACTACTCTACATTCCATTCCACTACACTACCATACATTACCATTCCACTACACTACCATACATTACCATTCCACTACTCTACATTCCACTACTCTACATTACCATTCCACTACACTACCATACATTACCATTCCACTACACTACCATACATTACCATTCCACTACACTACCATACATTACCATTCCAATACACTACCATACATTACCATTCCAATACACTACCATACATTACCATTCCAATACACTACCATACATTACCATTCCACTACACTACCATACATTACCATTCCACTACACTACATACATTACCATTCCACTACACTACCATACATTACCATTCCACTACACTACCATACATTACCATTCCACTACACTACCCTACATTACCATTCCACTACACTACTCTACATTACCATTCCACTACACTACTCTACATTACCATTCCACTACACTACTCTACATTACCATTCCACTACACTACTCTACATTACCATTCCACTACACTACTCTACATTACCATTCCACTACACTACTCTACATTACCATTCCACTACACTACTCTACATTACCATTCCACTACACTACTCTACATTACCATTCCACTACACTACTCTACATTACCATTCCACTACACTACCATACATTACCATTCCACTACACTACCATACATTACCATTCCACTACACTACCATACATTACCATTCCACTACACTACCATACATTACCATTCCACTACACTACCATACATTACCATTCCACTACACTACCATACATTACCATTCCACTACACTACCATACATTACCATTCCACTACCACTACCATACATTACCATTCCACTACCACTACTCTACATTACCATTCCACTACTCTACATTACCATTACACTACACTACCACTACCATACATTACCATTCCACTACCATACATTACCATTCCACTACACTACCACTACCATACATTCCACTACACTACACTACCATACATTACCATTCACACTACACTACCATACATTACCATTACACTACACTACCATACATTACCATTACACTACACTACCATACATTAACATTACCACTACTCTACACTACCATACATTACCATTACACTACACTACACTACCATACATTACCATTACACTACTCTACACTACCATACATTAACATTACACTACTCTACACTACCATACATTACCATTACACTACACTACACTACCATACATTAACATTACCACTACACTACACTACCATACATAACCATTACACTACACTACCACTACTCTACATTCCACTACACTCCTATAAACAGAACCTGTCCAGGGAACTGATCTACAGCCACATGAAACCATAGAGGGTTCCAGGATGATACAACCACAAAGCAGTGTCTTCGTACAGTAGCCTTGACCTGGTGTTGACTGTGTCTTCGTACAGTAGCCTTGACCTGGTGTTGACTGTGTCTTCGTACAGTTGCCTTGACCTGGTGTTGACTGTGTCTTCGTACAGTAGCCTTGACCTGGTGTTGACTGTGTCTTCGTACAGTTGCCTTGACCTGGTGTTGACTGTGTCTTCGTACAGTAGCCTTGACCTGGTGTTGACTGTGTCTTCGTACAGTAGCCTTGACCTGGTGTTGACTGTGTCTTCGTACAGTAGCCTTGACCTGGTGTTGACTGTGTCTTCGTACAGTAGCCTTGACCTGGTGTTGACTGTGTCTTCGTACAGTAGCCTTGACCTGGTGTTGACTGTGTCTTCGTACAGTAGCCTTGACCTGGTGTTGACTGTGTCTTCGTACAGTTGCCTTGACCTGGTGTTCACTGTCTTCGTACAGTTGCCTTGACCTGGTGTTCACTGTCTTCGTACAGTTGCCTTGACCTGGTGTTGACTGTCTTCGTACAGTTGCCTTGACCTGGTGTTGACTGTCTTCGTACGGTTACCTTGACCTGGTGTTCACTGTCTTCGTACGGTTGCCTTGACCTGGTGTACACTGTCTTCGTACGGTTGCCTTGACCTGGTGTTCACTGTCTTCGTCACGGTTGCCTTGACCTGGTGTTCACTGTCTTCGTGTTCACGGTTGCCTTGACCTGGTGTTCACTGTCTTCGTACGGTTACCTTGACCTGGTGTTGACTGTGTCTTCGTACGGTTACCTTGACCTGGTGTTCACTAGTGTTGACTGTGTCTTTGTACAGTTGCCTTGACCTGGTGTTTACTAGCGTCTTCGTACAGTTACCTTGACCTGGTGTTCACTAGTGTTGACTGTGTCTTTGTACAGTAGCCTTGACCTGGTGTTGACTGTGTCTTCGTACAGTTACCTTGACCTGGTGTTTACTAGTGTCTTCGTACAGTTACCTTGACCTGGTGTTTACTAGTGTCTTCGTACAGTTACCTTGACCTGGTGTTTACTAGTGTCTTCGTACAGTTGCCTTGACCTGGTGTTGACTGTGTCTTCGTACAGTTGCCTTGACCTGGTGTTGACTGTGTCTTCGTACAGTTGCCTTGACCTGGTGTTGACTGTGTCTTCGTACAGTTGCCTTGACCTGGTGTTGACTGTGTCTTCGTACAGTTGCCTTGACCTGGTGTTGACTGTGTCTTCGTACAGTTGCCTTGACCTGGTGTTGACTGTGTCTTCGTACAGTTGCCTTGACCTGGTGTTGACTGTGTCTTCGTACAGTTGCCTTGACCTGGTGTTGACTGTGTCTTCGTACAGTTGCCTTGACCTGGTGTTGACTGTGTCTTTGTACAGTTGCCTTGACCTGGTGTTGACTGTGTCTTCGTACAGTTGCCTTGACCTGGTGTTGACTGTGTCTTCGTACAGTTGCCTTGACCTGGTGTTGACTGTGTCTTCGTACAGTTGCCTCGACCTGGTGTTGACTGTCTTCGTACAGTTGCCTCGACCTGGTGTTGACTGTGTCTTCGTACAGTTGCCTCGACCTGGTGTTGACTGTGTCTTCGTACAGTTGCCTCGACCTGGTGTTGACTGTGTCTTCGTACAGTTGCCTTGACCTGGTGTTGACTGTCTTCGTACAGTTGCCTTGACCTGGTGTTGACTGTGTCTTCGTACAGTTGCCTCGACCTGGTGTTGACTGTGTCTTCGTACAGTTGCCTCGACCTGGTGTTGACTGTGTCTTCGTACAGTTGCCTCGACCTGGTGTTGACTGTGTCTTCGTACAGTTGCCTCGACCTGGTGTTGACTGTGTCTTCGTACAGTAGCCTTGACCTGGTGTTCACTAGTGTTGACTGTTTGCTTTGTCCTCTGCAGCCTTGTGTCAAGTTTGTGACTTCCTTCATGGAGAAGAACGCAGTCATCGCGCTGGGGATTGCATTTGGTATCGCAGTCTTGATGGTAAGAATCCAAAAGTCCAATCTCTATAACAAAGCCTCTATTAATACACTATATTATGCATAACAAAGCCTCTATTAATACATTATATTATGCATAACAAAGCCTCTATTAATACACTATTATGCATAACAAAGCCTCTATTAATACACTATGCATAACAAAGCCTCTATTAATACACTATGTATAACAAAGCCTCTATTAATACACTATTATGCATAACAAAGCCTCTATTAATACACTATTATGCATAACAAAGCCTCTATTAATACACTATGCATAACAAAGCCTCTATTAATACACTATGCATAACAAAGCCTCTATTAATACACTATGCATAACAAAGCCTCTATTAATACACTATTATACATAACCACGCCTCTATTAATACACTATGCATAACCACGCCTCTATTACTACACTATGCATAACCACGCCTCTATTACTACACTATGCATAACCACGCCTCTATTAATACACTATATTATGCATAACAAAGCCTCTATTAATACACTATATTATGCATAACAAAGCCTCTATTAATACACTATTATGCATAACCACGCCTCTATTAATACACTATGCATAACAAAGCCTCTATTAATACACTATGCATAACAAAGCCTCTATTAATACACTATGCATAACAAAGCCTCTATTAATACACTATTATGCATAACAAAGCCTCTATTAATACACTATTATGCATAACAAAGCCTCTATTAATACACTATGCATAACAAAGCCTCTATTAATACACTATGCATAACAAAGCCTCTATTAATACACTATGCATAACAAAGCCTCTATTAATACACTATTATACATAACCACACCTCTATTAATACACTATGCATAACCACGCCTCTATTACTACACTATATTATGCATAACAAAGCCTCTTCATACACTGTATTATGTACTGTACCAGTCATATAAATGGAATACATTTGTATAGTTCTAGTCACTGTTCAGTACTGGTCTGTTTCATCTTCACTAACTCTTACTTTATGTCTGTTCTCATTGGTATTAAGATGGATATGTGCAATTCACTCAGTACTTAGTGAATGTATCCTGGTCCCAGATCTGTTGGCACCTTGGCAACGCCGATGGCTGTTTGTCATTGCCAATTAACAACCTGTTGGCAAGACTGTACAAATGGATCTGGAACCAGGCTAGACGCCACAAACTGATGTGGGACCGGGCTATAGCCTGGTAGTGAATGGGTTGTGACGTACCGGTTTTGTGTTTCAGCTCTTTGGAATGGCCTTCGCCATGACCCTGTACTGCCAGATTGGGAAGAGGGACGCCAACACTGCCTAATGCAGCTACACGTGATGCACTTGATCTGGGGTTGTGGTCAAGGTGAATTAGAAGTCATCAATTCAGGAAGTCAACTGAAATTCCAATACAATAAATTATTATTATTTTTTTCAATGATTTCTCAAACTGAAAAGCAGACGTTATTTATTCCAAGTTTTTACATTCGCAATATTAAATACAATTCACTTCCTCAATTGACTGACTTCAATTCAAATTGACCCCAATCATGACTTGATCAAAAGCTGGCTTTGACATATCCCATACAACAATGCTGCTTGCAACATGTACTTGATACTGAACGTCGGGGTTCAGATCTCATCCAATCAGAAAGTACACTGAAACTCCAGTTCTCTTCAATCAGGAACATTTGGAATTAGGTTTGCTTTGTGAATTGACTGGACTGGAAATGGACTGGACCCCCCCCCCCCCCCCCCCCAACCTGCTGAACGTCACTATGGACCACAATGCATCATGTTTTTATCCATTATTTACATGCATCAAATGATGCTCTGATTTAGATTTCAGATCTTTGTTAAATTATGGCAGTTTCTTCACTTGTGAAGTTGATTGATCCATATGTCATTGAACATGAATTAGTGTGTTTTTTTTCTTTAAAGGAGCTCTGTTTCATTGTGTACTGCTCTACGTCTCTCTCTGAATGGGGGGCTTCGCTGTCCATACACTGAACTGTGTATTATTCATGCTGAAATGTTGAACTTTTCACCCCGTTTTATTGCTATCATCTCGTAGATATTAAAGTCTGACGGTAAATATTGATCACGCTGTATATACATTTACCTGTTATATAGTTGAGTTGTATAATGATTGCAGTACATGTCAGAATGTCTTCTGTTCAAGGCCTGTGACCAATGTCTTTATGGCTGTTCCCCTTTTTGAGGCACATCAGAAATAAAGAAGTAACTCACTTGGTTTCCTCATTTGCATATCCCCGCCTCCAGCCCGCCTCTTCAGAGAACAACTTTGACTCATTAAGAAATCCAGTCTTAAAACCTCACAAGGAGGGCTGATCTAGGTTCAGTTACGTAATAGATCAGATTACATGGACGGTGGGGGGAGATCTGATCCTAGGTCAGATTACATGGACGGTGGGGGAGATCTGATCCTAGGTCAGATTACATGGACGGTGGGGGAGATCTGATCCTAGGTCAGATTACATGGACGGTGGGGGAGATCTGATCCTAGGTCAGATTACATGGACGGTGGGGGGAGATCTGATCCTCGGTCAGATTACATGGACGGTGGGGGGAGATCTGATCCTCGGTCAGATTACATGGACGGTGGGGGAGAGCTGATCCTCGGTCAGATTACATGGACGGTGGGGGAGATCTGATCCTCGGTCAGATTACATGGACGGTGGGGGAGATCTGATCCTCGGTCAGATTACATGGACGGTGGGGGGAGATCTGATCCTCGGTCAGATTACATGGACGGTGGGGGGAGATCTGATCCTAGGTCAGATTACATGGACGGTGGGGGGAGATCTGATCCTAGGTCAGATTACATGGACGGTGGGGGAGATCTGATCCTAGGTCAGATTACATGGACGGTGGGGGAGATCTGATCCTAGGTCAGATTACATGGACGGTGGGGGAGATCTGATCCTAGGTCAGATTACATGGACGGTGGGGGGAGATCTGATCCTCGGTCAGATTACATGGACGGTGGGGGAGATCTGAGGCTTTATGAATATGGGCCCTGCTCCCTTTTTACATGGTGTTGATTCCTCAGTTCTCCCCATATAACCTGTATAGAATCCATCTGTATTTTGTATGTCTTCGTGGGGTCATTAACTATAACACAACCTGAATCAGGAACAGTCCTGGGTTGTATTCGTTAGGCACCAAACTGAAGACAGATAACAAACTGGGAGGGACTAACTGAACCTGTCCAATAAGAAACACTTTTTAAAATTTTATTTTTTATGATGTGCACCAATGAACACCAACCTGATGTCAAAGAGGAACTCTGTAAAATCACTGTCAAGACACTTGTCGGTTACAGGAAATGAATGAAAACCCAGAGTTCTTCTTTCAATGCACATTCTCTCAGAGAACGAGTCAGAGGTGAGACCAGAGCTGCAACATGTGTTGTTCCTGCTCTATTAGAGGCTGGCTGCTTTTCTTCACAATCCTACAAGTGGTAACGCAACACTTAAATATCATGTTATTGTGTTGGATTTATTTTTTATCAATCAATAACGGAAACTATTTTTAATAAATCTAAAAATGGTGTCCAATATTATGAATATATTAATTTTATTATCGTTTTTCTCCCTAAATGTATTTTTCTTCAGATTGGTGGCATGAGTTTCATTGTCACCCCTTGGAAGTATTACAGGAGCAGTGAAAATGTAAGTAATATTTTCTAACCTGTTATTTCCCTCTTGTAGTAAATGCATTGGAACAAACTACAAGTGTTAACTACAAGATGAACGTCTGTCTGATGGGTGTGTGTTAATGTTGAAGGACCTAGATGAACGTCTGTCTCCAGTCTGATGGGTGTGTGTTAATGGTGAAGGACCTAGATGAACGTCTGTCTCCTGTCTGATGGGTGTGTGTTAATGTTGAAGGACCTAGATGAACGTCTGTCTGATGGGTGTGTGTTAATGGTGAAGGACCTAGATGAACGTCTGTCTGATGGGTGTGTGTTAATGGTGAAGGACCTAGATGAACGTCTGTCTGATGGGTGTGTGTTAATGGTGAAGGACCTAGATGAACGTCTGTCTCCAGTCTGATGGGTGTGTGTTAATGGTGAAACCCCTAGATGAACGTCTGTCTGATGGGTGTGTGTTAATGGTGAAGGACCTAGATGAACGTCTGTCTGATGGGTGTGTGTTAATGTTGAAGGACCTAGATGAACGTCTGTCTGATGGGTGTGTGTTAATGTTGAAGGACCTAGATGAACGTCTGTCTGATGGGTGTGTGTTAATGGTGAAGGACCTAGATGAACGTCTGTCTGATGGGTGTGTGTTAATGTTGAAGGACCTAGATGAACGTCTGTCTCCAGTCTGATGGGTGTGTGTTAATGGTGAAGGACCTAGATGAACGTCTGTCTGATGGGTGTGTGTTAATGGTGAAGGACCTAGATGAACGTCTGTCTGATGGGTGTGTGTTAATGGTGAAGGACCTAGATGAACGTCTGTCTCCAGTCTGATGGGTGTGTGTTAATGGTGAAGGACCTAGATGAACGTCTGTCTGATGGGTGTGTGTTAATGGTGAAGGACCTAGATGAACGTCTGTCTGATGGGTGTGTGTTAATGGTGAAGGACCTAGATGAACGTCTGTCTCCTGTCTGATGGGTGTGTGTTAATGGTGAAGGACCTAGATGAACGTCTGTCTCCAGTCTGATGGGTGTGTGTTAATGTTGAAGGACCTAGATGAATGTCTGTCTGATGGGTGTGTGTTAATGGTGAAGGACCTAGATGAACGTCTGTCTCCAGTCTGATGGGTGTGTGTTAATGTTGAAGGACCTAGATGAACGTCTGTCTGATGGGTGTGTGTTAATGGTGAAGGACCTAGATGAACGTCTGTCTCCAGTCTGATGGGTGTGTGTTAATGTTGAAGGACCTAGATGAACGTCTGTCTGATGGGTGTGTGTTAATGTTGAAGGACCTAGATGAACGTCTGTCTCCAGTCTGATGGGTGTGTGTTAATGTTGAAGGACCTAGATGAACGTCTGTCTCCAGTCTGATGGGTGTGTGTTAATGTTGAAGGACCTAGATGAACGTCTGTCTCCAGTCTGATGGGTGTGTGTTAATGTTGAAGGACCTAGATGAACGTCTGTCTCCAGTCTGATGGGTGTGTGTTAATGTTGAAGGACCTAGATGAACGTCTGTCTCCAGTCTGATGGGTGTGTGTTAATGTTGAAGGACCTAGATGAATGTCTGTCTCCTGTCTGATGGGTGTGTGTTAATGGTGAAGGACCTAGATGAACGTCTGTCTCCTGTCAGATGGGTGTGTGTTAATGTTGAAGGACCTAGATGAACGTCTGTCTCCTGTCAGATGGGTGTGTGTTAATGTTGAAGGACCTAGATGAACGTCTGTCTCCAGTCTGATGGGTGTGTGTTAATGTTGAAGGACCTAGATGAACGTCTGTCTCCAGTCTGATGGGTGTGTGTTAATGTTGAAGGACCTAGATGAATGTCTGTCTCCTGTCTGATGGGTGTGTGTTAATGGTGAAGGACCTAGATGAACGTCTGTCTCCTGTCAGATGGGTGTGTGTTAATGTTGAAGGACCTAGATGAACGTCTGTCTCCAGTCTGATGGGTGTGTGTTAATGTTGAAGGACCTAGATGAACGTCTGTCTCCAGTCTGATGGGTGTGTGTTAATGTTGAAGGACCTAGATGAACGTCTGTCTCCTGTCTGATGGGTGTGTGTTAATGTTGAAGGACCTAGATGAACGTCTGTCTGATGGGTGTGTGTTAATGTTGAAGGACCTAGATGAACGTCTGTCTCCTGTCAGATGGGTGTGTGTTAATGTTGAAGGACCTAGATGAACGTCTGTCTCCAGTCTGATGGGTGTGTGTTAATGTTGAAGGACCTAGATGAACGTCTGTCTCCAGTCTGATGGATGTGTGTTAATGTTGAAGGACCTAGATGAACGTCTGTCTCCTGTCAGATGGACTATCTTCACAGCAGGTGTGGTCTCCTTTCTCCTTGGCATCACGGGTCTGCATGGAGCTCGTAAGAAGAACAAGAACTTCCTGATCACGGTACGTTTAGATCTTAAAGGGGCAATGCTTCCTGATCACGGTACGTTCAGTTCTTAAAGGGGCAATGCTTCCTGATCACGGTACGTTCAGTTCTTAAAGGGGCAATACTTCCTGATCACGGTACGTTCAGTTCTTAAAGGGGCAATGCTTTCTGATCACGGTACGTTCAGTTCTTAAAGCGGCAATACTTCCTGATCACGGTACATTCAGTTCTTAAAGGGGCAATGCTTCCTGATCACGGTACGTTCAGTTCTTAAAGGGGCAATGCTTCCTGATCACGGTACGTTCAGTTCTTAAAGGGGCAATACTTCCTGATCACGGTACGTTCATTTCTTAAAGGGGCAATCTGGGATTCAAACATTGCCATCATCCTGCTGCTATTTTGTTAACCACTGAGGGATGGGGCTTGAAAAATGTAACCACTCTCAAACCTGGAAGATGGTTGAACTGAGCTCCTGAGGCTTTATAAGTTATATTCTTCAATAATAAATAGCTACATAGTGTTAATTTAATAGTCCAAAAACCGATGGCTCAATCCCAGATATCCCCTGTATTAAAGCCAAAATCTCATTGGTATAATCAACAAATGAAATACTTATTATTTGACCCGTTTAACTAAGACCAAGTCAAGTACATCATGGGGTACAGTGTACTGCCCATAATATATAATGTTTATTATTTCCTTTACTCATGGGGTGATGCAGTATTCAGTTGGATCTTGCCTGCGATGCTTTGGACTGGGTTTTCTGACCTACTACCTTCCACCACAGGTAGGACAGAATTACAGGTTCAAGTCTATAAAAATGTAATTAAACAAATATTTAAAAACAACATTGGTATTTATTGAATTCTGTGTCCAATCCCCCCCCCCCCCCCCCCACAAAAAATCTCCAGCTTCCAAATATGATGAAAGCCTGGTATGAAGGGTACGTCCCGTTGCACACAAATGGAAGAGATGTGGTACCAGGACTGATGCAACTGCAAACCATTGTAAGTTATTATCTAACAGGATGTGGGTTTTTTATAATCAGTTAAACTGGTCTAAACTAGATCTTAAGAAACCATCCACACCCATGTCATTAAATGTAATCACTTTTCAAATCATTCTGTTAAATATTGAATTAAATGTGAATTTCCTTGCCGTTCGTCTTGTTTCTTGTTTCACTCTTCTTAAAACTCTGAACAGGGTGAATGCTGTGGATTGGTCAATGGGTATAAAGATTGGGGTTCTCACGTCCCCTCCTCGTGTACATGCTATCCTCTCCGACTAGAGTCCTGTGTTTTTACTGAGGTCAGACTGGGTCTTACATGTACAGAAATTACACTGGGACTGTCTGTACATTCACTGTATACTTGTATGGACTGAACACTGAAATTTGTGTATTTTCTCCCTGCATACAGCATGGCTTTGTTTACAAACAAGTGAGTGTTGGTTTTCCTATACATACAGTAGTCTAGTTATTCTAATTTAATAGCTAAACATAACATAAAGCTGTTGGTGTTATTATTCATTGTGTAATTCCTTTGTTGGTATTATTTCAGCCTTGTATGGATCTAATTGTGAAGATTTACATGGACATGAATATTGTGAGGAACACCTGTATTTTCTACGTGGTCATTACGGTGAGTGCTGCATTTGTATCGTAGAAGAGCACAACCAGTCTGAGGTCCTGAGAGCTCTGGACAAGGTTTTTATCAAGGATCTCTCTGTACTTCTTTTTTTGTGGGGGGTGGGACTCCCGAGTGGCACAGCAGTCCTATGCACTGCATGAGTGCTAGAGGTGTCACTACAGACCCTGGTTCGATTCCAGGCTGTATCACAACCAGACGTGATTGGTTTCCCCATATGGCGGCACACATTTGACCCAGCGTCGTCCGGGTTAGGGTTTGGCCTTGGTGGTGGTTAGGGTTTGGCCTTGGTGGTGGTTAGGGTTTGGCTGGGGTGGTGGTTAGGGTTTGGCTGGGGTGGTGGTTAGGGTTTGGCTGGGGTGGTGGTTGGGGTTTGGCTGGGGTGGTGGTTAGGGTTTGGCTGGGGTGGTGGTTGGGGTTTGGCTGGGGTGGTGGTTGGGGTTTGGCTGGGGTAGGCCGTCATTGAAAATAAGAATTTGTTCTTAACTGACTTGTCTACTTAAAAATGTTTTTTGCTCCGTTCATCTTTCCCTCAATCCTGACTAGTCTCCCAGTCCCTGCCACCATGTTACAGATCGCATTCACACTTCTCCAGAAGTTGCATTGTATGCACTCCACGTAAGTTCTCACCATAAAACCAGGATGTTGAATCATTCTAATAAGTTAGGTTTAAATCAAATTCTACAAAAAACAAGCAATCTGTTTGTTTTTTCAACAACAATAAATACATGTAAAATAGCCTAGTGATATCACCAAATAAGACATGACGTAATGCTGTTGAACCTTTGTGACCTAGGCCTAGGGTAAGGGTTTTGGCATAAAAAATACATTAAAAATAAATATGAAAATAAACAATTGTTACAAGAAAAATTACTTCTAAATAAGAGGTTCACAGGTATTCACCAAGATGTTCAACTGTCGTTTCATGATGGGCATTGACACATGTAGTCCACATCCTGGAGGGGGTTTTACACACAGGTATTCACCAAGATGTTCAACTGTCGTTTCATGATGGGCATTGACACATGTAGTCCACATCCTGGAGGGGGTTTTACACACAGGTATTCACCAAGATGTTCAACTGTCGTTTCATGATGGGCATTGACACATGTAGTCCACATCCTGGAGGGGGTTTTACACATGTAGTCCACATCCTGGAGGGGGTTTTACACACGTAGTCCACATCATGGAGGGGGTTTTACACACGTCGCCTACATCGTGGAGGGGGTTTTACACACGTCACCTACATCATGGAGGGGGTTTTACACACGTCACCTACATCGTGGAGGGGTTTTACACACATCACCTACATCCTGGAGGGGGTTTTACACACGTCACCTACATCGTGGAGGGGGTTTTACACACGTCACCTACATCGTGGAGGGGTTTTACACACATCACCTACATCGTGGAGGGGGTTTTACACACGTCACCTACATCGTGGAGGGGTTTTACACACGTCACCTACATCGTGGAGGGGTTTTACACACGTCACCTACATCGTGGAGGGGTTTTACACACGTCACCTACATCGTGGAGGGGTTTTACACACATCACCTACATCCTGGAGGGGGTTTTACACACGTCACCTACATCGTGGAGGGGGTTTTACACACATCACCTACATCCTGGAGGGGGTTTTACACACATCCAAAACAGGAGCTGCAGTGCTAAAATAATGTAGGTCTGCCTACAACACATAGATACAAAGGTAAAATAATGTAGGTCTGCCTACAACACATAGATACAAAGGTAAAATAATGTAGGCCTGCCTACAACACATAGATACAAAGGTAAAATAATGTAGGCCTGCCTACAACACATAGATACAAAGGTAAAATAATGTAGGTCTGCCTACAACACATAGATACAAAGGTAATGTAGGTCTGCCTACAACACATAGATACAAAGGTAAAATAATGTAGGTCTGCCTACAACACACAGATACAAAGGTAAAATAATGTAGGCCTGCCTACAACACATAGATACAAAGGTAAAATAATGTAGGCCTGCCTACAACACATAGATACAAAGGTAAAATAATGTAGGTCTGCCTACAACACATAGATACAAAGGTAAAATAATGTAGGCCTGCCTACAACACATAGATACAAAGGTCAAATAATGTAGGCCTGCCTACAACACATAGATACAAAGGTAAAATAATGTAGGTCTGCCTACAACACATAGATACAAAGGTAAAATAATGTAGGCCTGCCTACAACACATAGATACAAAGGTAAAATAATGTAGGTCTGCCTACAACACATAGATACAAAGGTAAAATAATGTAGGTCTGCCTACAACACATAGATACAAAGGTAAAATAATGTAGGTCTGTGTACAACACACAGATACAAAGGTAAAATAATGTAGGCCTGCCTACAACACATAGATACAAAGGTAATATAATGTAGGTCTGCCTACAACACATAGATACAAAGGTAAAATAATGTAGGTCTGTGTACAACACACAGATACAAAGGTAAAATAATGTAGGCCTGCCTACAACACATAGATACAAAGGTAAAATCATGTAGGCCTGCCTACAACACACAGATACAAAGGTAAAATAATGTAGGCCTGCCTACAACACACAGATACAAAGGTAAAATAATGTAGGCCTGCCTACAACACATAGATACAAAGGTAAAATAATGTAGGCCTGCCTATAACACATAGATATAAAGGTAAAATAATGTAGGTCTGCCTACAACACATAGATACAAAGGTAAAATAATGTAGGCCTGCCTACAACACATAGATATAAAGGTAAAATAATGTAGGCCTGCCTACAACACATAGATATAAAGGTAAAATAATGTAGGCCTGCCTACAACCCATAGATACAAAGGTAAAATAATGTAGACCTGCCTACAACACACAGATACAAAGGGAATGTCACTGTTCTGCTCCTATCAACCTTGATATTTTAATGAAGCTTCGCTGATTAAGATGCCTTTCCAAGCGGTCTCACGACAAACACTTTATTGACGGCCATGACTAGCCTTCTTAAGTACATTGGGCAGGGGGGGAAAAAGAGAACAGCCTTCATTGAGAGGAAGGGGAGATATATGCTTTTGATTTTTAATAACATATGTATTATACAACACATCTGTTTACAATAGACAAGCCACATCTTCTAGGTTGAAAATAAAACCCATTTCATTGTCTCTTACTTGCAGGCCATTGTAATGCTTCTGGCGTTGGTAATGACCCGTAGAATCCAAAAGGCCTCCTCGGCTGAGGTGACCATGGATCTTAGCTATAGAAACGTAACCAACATGGAAATGGCAACTACTCCTCAAGCTCCTCCCATGCTGCCTGCCACACAAGCTCCTCCCATGCTGCCTGCCACACAAGCTCCTCCCATGCTGCCTGCCACACAAGCTCCTCTTCATGCCAGCTCTTATTACCAGCCACCTCCTCCGTACCAGTACGATGGGAAACACTAGAGGGACGTGACTGACCTGCGAACCCATGTTGAATTTCCTCATTGATTACAACTGGACCAGGGTTAGGTTTAAGGCTAGGGTTAAAGTTAGGGTTAGGTTTAAGGCTAGGGTTAAAGTTAGGGTTAGGTTTAAGGCTAGGGTTAAAGTTAGGGTTAGGTTTAAGGCTAGGGTTAAGGTTAGTGTTGGGGTTAAGACTAGGGTTAAAGTTAGGGTTAGGTTTAAGGCTAGGGTTAAAGTTAGGGTTAGGTTTAAGGCTAGGGTTAAAGTTAGGGTTAGGTTTAAGGCTAGGGTTAAAGTTAGGGTTGGGTTTAAGGCTAGGGTTAAAGTTAGGGTTCGGTTTAAGGCTAGGGTTAAGGTTAGGGTTAGGGTTAAGGCTAGGGTTAAAGTTAGGGTTAGGTTTAAGGCTAGGGTTAAAGTTAGGGTTAGGTTTAAGGCTAGGGTTAAGGTTAGGGTTAGGGTTAAGACTAGGGTTAAAGTTAGGGTTAGGTTTAAGGCTAGGGTTAAAGTTAGGGTTAGGTTTAAGGCTAGGATTAAAGGCTAGGGTTAAGGTTAGGGTTAGGTTTAAGGCTAGGGTTAAAGTTAGGGTTAGGTTTAAGGCTAGGATTAAAGGCTAGGGTTAAGGTTAGGGTTAGGTTTAAGGCTAGGGTTAAAGTTAGGGTTGAGTTTGGGGTCAATTTGAGTGTTTTCCTTCATTGGACTGCCAATGTGTTGCACCCCAATATGCCGTAGTAACGGCTGAGCACTTCTGTTAATGTGAGACAATTTGTTTGTGGGTTCTGGAAATAACGTGGCCGAGGGAAGGGGCCCATTTCATTGTCAAACAATCACCCACGTGAATCACCAGTTTTCCTGTCTGGTAACTCCTCTAACATCAAATAAACTTATTTTCTAAATACTTTGTCTCATTTTCTAAAGTTCTAAACTCTACTGTTTCATTCAGTGAATCATTTGTTGTCTTTCAGTGATGTGTATAAAGGGTTAATGTTTTCATGTTTCTGGTGGAGGTTGTCAGGGCTGCTTTGTTATTTCCCATCATCCTGTTCAACAGTGTTGTGCCTCACATGCAGGTATACGCAGTACGCGCAGATCAGTGCAGGAAAAAAGACAAAACCACAGTACTTTGTTTCAGAGGACCGGAAAACAATACTTGTGTCGTCAGAATTGTAACCACAAGAGTGTAGATGGGACAAACAAGGGTCTTCCAACTATTCAAAAAGTCCCTTTGGTTTTACTCTGTTTAAATGGAGGACTATACAACCAAACTGCACCCTCACAGAATTGATTACTGTGGTCAAACTAAGATGTAGAACTGCATCCTAAATTGTACCCTATTCCCTACATAGTGCCCTATGGGCCCTGGACAAAAGTAGTACACTACATAGGGGATAAGGTGCCATTTTGGACATAGTTGTAGTCTTTGCGTGACCTAGATAAGTATTGGCATGTTTTCCACTGAAGAAGGAAGTGATTGGCATGTTGTTTTACCCCCAAAATAAATAATACATCAATCAAATGTCAAAAGGAGGGACGACTCATTAAGAAATCAGGGCTGATATTTATAAATCTTCTCAGAGAAGGAAGTACTGATCTCGGATCTGTTTTTTCTTCTTCTTATAAATGAGATAACATGTGTTGGTGTTACATGGACAGGGGGACCTTGATCCTAGATCAGTACTTCTACTCACAAAGGCTTTATGAATATGGGCCTGGTTCCCTTTACATTGTGTTGATTCCTCTGTACAAAAGGTGCCGTGTTGAACCTAAAATGGTCACTTCGTCTCCTATACGAGAACCCTTTGAAAAACTATTTTTGGTTCCAGGTAGAAGAACCCTTTTGGGTTCCATGTAGAACCTATTTTGTTCCAGGTAGAAGAACCCTTTTGGGTTCCATGTAGAACCTATTTTGTACCAGGTAAAAGAACCCTTTTGGGTTCCATGTAGAACCTATTTTGTTCCAGGTAGAAGAACCCTTTTGGGTTCCATGTAGAACCTATTTTGTTCCAGGTAGAAGAACCCTTTTGGGTTCCATGTAGAAACTATTTTGTTCCAGGTAGAAAATCCCTTTTGGGTTCCAGGTAGAACCTATTTTGTTCCAGGTAGAAGAACCCTTTTGAGTTCCATGTAGAACCCTTTCCACAAAAGGGAACCAGAAAAGGGTTCTACCTGGAACCAAAAAGGGTTCTCCTATGGGGACAGCTGAATAACAAATCTGGAAGCCATATTTCTCTGTATTGTAAGTCTGGAATCCACCTGGGCTTCATAGGTCTTCCTCGGTATCATTACTGAACTATTGACACACGTAATGAACTAGGAACATTCCTTGGTCATATTCATTAGGCACTAAATTAGGTTAGGTTTAATTAAGAAGAGGGTTAAGTTTAGGGTTGGGGTCAGTTTGAGTGTTTTCCTTCATTGGACTGCCAATGTGTTGCACCCCAATATACCTTAATAACGGCTGAGCACACAGGTCTTCCTCTGTACCAATTTGTTTGTGGGTTCTGGAAATAACGTGGCCGAGGGAAGGGACCCATTTCATTGTCAAACAATCACCTACGTGAATCACCAGTTTTCCTGTCTGGTAACTCCTCTAACATCAAATAAACTTATTTTCTAAATACTTTGTCTCATTTTCTAAAGTTCTAAACTCTACTGTTTCATTCAGTGAATCATTTGTTGTCTTTCAGTGATGTGTATAAAGGGTTAATGTTTTCATGTTTCTGGTGGAGGTTGTCAGGGCTGCTTTGTTATTTCCCATCATCCTGTTCAACAGTGTTGTGCCTCACATGCAGGTATACGCAGTACGCGCAGATCAGTGCTGGAAAAAAGACAAAACCACAGTACTTTGTTTCAGAGGACCGGAAAACAATGCTTGTGTCGTCAGAATTGTAACCACAAGAGTGCAGGTGGGGCACACTTCCAACTATAGAAAAAGCCCCTTTGTTTTTACTCTGTTTAAATGTATGACTTTATAACCGAACTGCAACCTGGCGGAAGTTATAACTATGGTCATAATAAAATGCAGGTCTTCATCCTAAATTGTACCCTATACCCTACATAGTGCCCAATGGGCCCTGGTCAAAAGTAGTGTACTATATATGGAATAGGGTGTCATTTGGGATGCAGGTGTACTCTTCGTGTGACCTAGCATTTGCATGTTTTCCAATGAAGAAGGAAGTGGTTTGAATGTTGACTGACATCTCGCTCAGGGTGAAGTTTCCCCTAGGTACAGATCTGGGATCAGGTCCCCCTCCCCCAATCCTAACCTTAACCATTGGTGAGGAAAATGCTAAACAGACCCAGGATCGGAGTCTCGGGGTAACTTCACCCTACAGCCTGCAATCTCTATGAGGGACACACTCCAACACTCCGACATCATTTACAAACAAAGCATTTGTGTTTAGGGAGTCCACCAGATCAGAGGCAGCAGTTATGACTAGAGATGTTCTCTGTTTAGTGAGTCCACCAGATCAGAGGCAGCAGTTATGACTAGAGATGTTCTCTGTTTAGTGAGTCCACCAGATCAGAGGCAGTAGAGATAACCAGGGACGTTCTCTGTTTAGTGAGTCCACCAGATCAGAGGCAGTAGAGATAACCAGGGATGTTCTCTGTTTAGTGAGTCCACCAGATCAGAGGCAGTAGAGATAACCAGGGATGTTCTCTGTTTAGTGAGTCCACCAGATCAGAGGCAGTAGAGATGACCAGGGATGTTCTCTGTTTAGTGAGTCCACCAGATCAGAGGCAGTAGAGATAACCAGGGACGTTCTCTGTTTAGTGAGTCCACCAGATCAGAGGCAGTAGAGATAACCAGGGACGTTCTCTTGAATTGAACCATTTCCTGTCCCTCTAAGCATTCAAAATGTAATGAGTACTAGTGGGTGTCAGGGAAAATGTTTGCAGTAAAAAGTACAGCATTTTCTTTAGGAATGTAATGAAGTAAAAGTTGTCCAAAATATAAATAGTAAATGTGAAGTACAAAAAACAACTTAAGTAGTATTTAAAGGTTTTTACTTAAAATATATATATATATATATATTTCACCTTTATTTAACCAGGTAGGCCAGTTGAGAACAAGTTCTCATTTATAACTGCGACCTGGCCAAGATAAAGCAAAGCAGTGCGACACAAACAACAACACAGAGTTACACATGGAGTAAACAACAACATAGAGTTACACATGGAATAAACAACAACATAGAGTTACACATGGAATAAACAACAACATAGAGTTACACATGGAATAAACAACAACATAGAGTTACACATGGAATAAACAACAACATAGAGTTACACATGGAATAAACAACAACATAGAGTTACACATGGAATAAACAACAACATAGAGTTACACATGGAACAAACAACAACATAGAGTTACACATGGAATAAACAACAACATAGAGTTACACATGGAATAAACAACAACATAGAGTTACACATGGAATAAACAACAACATAGAGTTACACATGGAATAAACAACAACATAGAGTTACACATGGAATTTTAACAAGCGTACAGTCAATAACACAATACAAAAAAAGAATAAAGTCTATATACAGTGTGTGCAAATGGCTTGAGGAGGTAAGGCAATACATAGGCCATAGTAGCAAGTAATTATAATTTAGCAAATTAACACTGGAGTGATAGATGTGCAGATGATGATGTGTAAGTAGAAATACTGGTGTGCAAAAGAGCAGAAAAGTAAATAAAAACAAATATGGGAATGAGGTAGGTAGACTGGGTGGGCTATTTACAGATGTGCTATGTAAGCTGCAGTGGTCAGTTAGCTGCTCAGATAGCTGATGTTTAAAGTTAGTGAAGGAAATATAAGTCTCCAGCTTCAGTGATTTTTGCAATTCGTTCCAGTCATTGGCAGCAGAGAACTGGTAGGAAAGGCGGCCAAAGGAGGTGTTGACTTTGGGGATGACCAGTGAGATATACCTGCTGGAGCACATGCTGCGGGTGGGTGTTGTTATTGTGACCAGTGAGCTGAGATAAGGCGGAGCTTTACCTAGCATAGACTTATAGATGACCTGGAGCCAGTGGGTCTGGCGACAAATATGTAGCGAGGGCCAGCCGATTAGAGCATACAGGTCGCAGTGGTAGGTGGTATATGGGGCTTTGGTGGCAAAACGGATGGCACTGTGATAGACTGCATCCAGTTTGCTGAGTAGAGTGTTGGAGGCTATTTTGTAAATTACATCGCTGAAGTCGAGGATCGGTAGGATAGTCAGTTTTACTATGGTATGTTTGGCGGCGTGAGCGAAGGAGGCTTTGTTGCGGATTAGAAAGCTGATTCTAGATTTAATTTTTGACTGGGGACGTTTAATATGAGTCTGGAAGGAACGTTTTCAGTCTAGCCAGAGACCTAGGTATTTGTAGTTGTCCACATATTCTAAGTCAGAACCGTCCAGAGTAGTGATGCTAGTCAGGCGGGCGGGTGAGGGCAGTGAATGATTAAAAAGCATGCATTTAGTTTTACTAGCGTTTAAGAGCAGTTGGAGGCCACGGAAGGAGTGCTTTATGGTATTGAAGCTCGTTTGAAGGTTTGTTAACACAGTGTTCAAAGAAGGGCCAGATGAATACAGAATGGTGTCGTCTGCGTGGATCAGGGAATCACCCGCAGCAAAAGCGACATCGTTGATATATACAGAGAAGAGAGTAGGCCCGAGAATTGAACCTTGTGGTACCTCCATAGAGACTGCCAGAGGACCGGACAACAGGCCCTCCGATTTGACACACTGAACTCTGTCTGAGGAGTAGTTGGTGAACCAGGCAATGCAGTCATTTGAGACACCAAGGCTGTTGAGTCTGCCGATAAGAATACGATGATTGACAGAGTCGAAAGCCTTGGCCAGGTCGATGAAGACGGCTGCACAGTACAATCTTTTATCGATGACGGTTAGGATATCGGTTAGTACCTTGAGCGTGGCGGAGGTGCACCCGTGACCTGCTTGGAAACCGGATTGCACAGTGGAGAAGGTACGGTGGGATTCAAAAAGACCAGTGATCTGTTTATTAACTTAGCTTTGCAACCAACATGGAAATGGGAACTATTCTTCAAACTCCTCCCATGCTGTCTTCCAAGGAAGTTGCTCACATGCTTCCTTCCACACAAGCTTCACACAAGCTTCCTTTCACTCAAGCTCCTCCCATGCATCCATGCTGCCTTCCACACAACAACCTCCCATGCTGCCTTCAACACAAGCTCCTCCCATGCTGCCTTCAACACAAGCTCCACCCATGCTACCTTCAACACAATCTCCTCCCATGCTGCCTTCAACATATGCTCCTCCCATGCTGCCTTCAACACAAGCTCCTCCCATGCTGCCTTCAACACAAGCTCCTCCCATGCTGCCTTCAACACAAGCTCCTCCCATGCTGCCTTCAACACAAGCTCCTGCCATGCTGCCTTCAATATATGCTCCTCCCATTCTGCCTTCAACACAAGCTCCTCCCATGCTGCCTTCAACACAATATCCTCCCATGCTGCCTTCAACACAAGCTCCTCCCATGCTGCCTTCAACACAAGCTCCTCCCATGCTGCCTTCAACACAAGCTCCTCCCATGCTGCCTTCAACACAAGCTCCTCCCTACGCCAACGTGTATGACCCGCCACCTCCTCCGTACCAAGAGGTTGGGAAAAACTAATGGGATGTGACTGACCAGAGAACTAATGTTGAATTTCCTCATTGGTTTAAAATGAAGGTAGGGTTTGGGGTTAGGGAGTGTCACATGCTTCCCAGTGGAAATATTTTGCGCATATGTAATGACAACATTTTGTGACATTTTTCTTATTTTTGGTGTTCGGGAAGGTTTTTTCCGGCTGTACAAGCACACAAAATGTTTTCTTGAGGCAAGTCGAAGATCGGTAGCCGGAGTCTACGCCCCTTCATTGGTGATTTGTCAACAGCAGTACTCCTAGTAGGAGTGGATGGGATTCCTCAATTAACTGTTTGTTGTCATTTACAGAGTGATGGATAGTTTTCATGCACATTGAGAAATCATTGAGAAATACTGCAACAAACATCTTAGATAGATGTAACATTGTGTGACTAAGACCTCTGCAAAAATGTCAAAATGCATTACAGATTTCTTGGCTATGAGTCAGAAAGTTACAGGCGCACAAATATCATAGCCCCAAGACCTAACCTCTCACCATTACACAACACGGTTAGATCTTTTGCAGATCTGATCTGATTGGTCAAAAGAATTGGGCTGCCTGTGTTAACGCCTACAAAGTGCTGCAGTGGCCTTGAGTAATCTTATCCCACCCTTTCACATACTCTCTAAGAGGTGTGTGTCTGCACTTGATCCGGAAAAATCTAAATCTTCATTTCAATGCTACTGAATTTGGCTACTACGACTGAAATATGAATCTTTTAGAAAATAATTAAATTGAAAGGTATTTATGTTTTTCTGTTTAATGGCAGTGCCTTGACTTGGACGTCTGATTACAAATGGCATTCCTATCTGAACTCGTCAGCTCATTGTTATTCTGTGCAGAGCAGAGTGAAGGATCCAGAGGTACTGGACTTGTATATCCACTGAAAACAAATATTTGCTTTTTCAGCTTATCATTTCAAGTTATTGTGCTGCCTGAAGTATTCTGAGTTATATCAACTTTAAATGTTCAGATATCTTAACCTACTGTCACGCCCTGGTCGAAGTTTTGTATGTTTGTCTTCATTTATTTGGTCAGGCCAGGGTGTGACATGGGTTATTGTGGTGCGTTTTTGTCATGTGGTTTTTGTGGGGTGTCTAGCATAGTCTATGGCTGCCTGAGGCGGTTCTCAATCAGAGTCAGGTGATTATCGTTGTCTCTGATTGGGAACCATATTTAGGCAGACATATTCTTTGAGTATGTCGTGGGTGATTGTTCCTGTCTCTGTGTTAGTGTTCACCAGATAGGCTGTAGAGGTTTTCACATTCCGTTTGTTGTTTTTGTATTGTTGGTGTTTTTTCTTTATTAAAGATGTATCGACTAACCACGCTGCATTTTGGTCCGACTCTCCTTCAACGGAAGAAAGCCGTTGCACCTAAACCACATTTAGTTTGATTCAAATAGAGTACCAGTCAAAAGTGTGAACACACCTACTCATTCAATGGTTTTTCTTTATTTTTTAAACTATTTTATACATTGTAGAATAATAGTGAAGTCATCCCAACTATGAAATAACACATATGGAATCCTGTAGTAACCAAAAAAGTGTTAAACAAATCAAAATATATTTTAAACTTGAGATTTTTGGTTCCAACCGCCGTGTCTTAGTGAGATGCAGAGGAGGTGAACGGCCGATCTCTGCATGTGTGGTTCCCACCATGAAGCATGGAGGAGGAGGTGAACGGCCGATCTCTGCATGTGTGGTTCCCACCGTGAAGCATGGAGGAGGAGGTGAATGGCCGATCTCTGCATGTGTGGTTCCCACCGTGAAGCATGGAGGAGGAGGTGAATGGCCGATCTCTGCATGTGTGGTTCCCACCGTGAAGCATGGAGGAGATGAATGGCCGATCTCTGCATGTGTGGTTCCCACCATGAATCATGGAGAAGGAGGTGTGATGGTTTGGGGTTGCTTTGCTGGTGACACTGTTGGTGATTTATTTCGAATTCAAGGCACACTTAACCAGCATGGCTACCACGGCATTATACAGCGATACGCCATCCCATCTGGTTTGCGCTTAGTGGAACTATCATTTGTTTTTCAACAGGAAAATGACCCAACACAGGCTGTGTTAGATGACCTGGCCAATTGAGATGGTTTGGGATGAGTTGGACCGCAGAGTGAAGGAAAACCAGCCAACAAGTGCTCAGCATATGTGGGAACTCCTTCAAGACTGTTTGAAAAGCATTCAACGCTGGTAGAGAGAATGCCAAGAGTGTGCAAAGCTGTCTTCAAGGCAAAGTGTGGCTACTTTGAAGAATCTAAAATCTAAAATATATTTTGATTTGTTTAACACTTCTTTGTTCACTATATGATTCCATGTGCTATTTCATAGTTTTTTAAATGAATGTACAATGTAGAATAATAGTAAAAATAAAGAAAAACCATTGAATGAGTAGGTGTGTCCAAACCAACCGACTGGTACTATAAGTACAGTGTATCTACTCTGTTTTCATGGAATTCACTAGGAAGAGTAACCCACAGATGCTGTTCTCTCCAATCCCACCCAGACAAGTGCTGTGCTTCTCTTAGGCCAAATAAAACCCAAGTGTTTTCCACTGGCAAGAAGAAAAGAAAACTCCTTATTTTGATCCATTTCTTCTGCCGTAGTTGGTAACCAAGGGCTTTCTGCCAACTAACGTAGTAGTTAAAGAAACAACCTTCCAAACTTGGTCATTTTCCACCCTCCAACAGAAACAAGTTGAAGGATCCCCTTTAAACACAGTAAATCACCCCCAGGGTCTTGTGTTCAGTCCATTATCCGTCCAGTTGTAGTTGGAAGCAACTGTTTTGGGATCGAGGACGTATTTATCGCACTATGGGGAATGGCAGAACGTACACGAGAGGACTGTGTATCACTTTCAATGTCCTGCTTCTGGTACGTACTGGTTTGACCTACCAGGTCTGACCTTTTATTGTTAATTAGTTATTTGGTTAATTGGTTATGTTATGGATTCATCATTATAACAGTGTATAAATCATACTAACAACACCCGTGTAACATTTAACATCTGAAAAGGGGTAATATTAAAAACTAAATGTTTGTCTAAAATACAATAACAAAATGTAAAACATATTGAAGTATATCTATATTGTGTAAATAGCAGTGTAGTATGTTTCCAATAATGGCATCTTACAGTATCTTAATACATTTGTAAAATACCGTAACAGACCTAAAATATCTATACTTGCAGGTATCTGGGGTATTTCTGTTCGTAGTTGGGGTTTCACACAGCTTCCAACACCCTCCTGAGGTAACAACTCTACAAATGTTTCAGAACTCAGTTGGTAGAGCATGGCGCTTGTAACGCCAGGGTAGTGGGTTCGATTCCCGGGACCACCCATACGTAGAATGTATGCACACATGACTGTAAGTCGCTTTGGATAAAAGCGTCTGCTAAATGGCATATATATATATATATATAATAACACAAATTACAATTCATTGTAAATTAACAAAGTTGTCAGGTCATTTAACTGACCTTTAAATGACCTGTTGTGAAATGACATTGTAAAAACCTACAGGACGTCACCTACAGTGATGTTGACAGCAACACAGACCTGTATTATTTGTGTGAGTGCAGTTTGACCATCGGAGTACCCTCCATGAGATGTACGTACTCAATGTGTGTGGACCCATGACGGTGCTGTTCTCCATCCTGGGAGGCTACGCTGCCTACAGAGACAAGAGAATACTGCTGATCCTGGTAAGTGTCTCTAAGGCTCCGTTTACACAGGCAGACCAATTCTGATCTTCTGCCCAATTATAAGCAAGAGATCGGATTTGATTGGTCAAAATACCAATTAGTGGCGAAAAGTTCAGAATCGGGCTACCTGTGTAAATGCAGCCTAACACGATTGGGAACAATTACATTTCAATTCCTGTCAATTCAGAATGTACAATGACATTCCAATTCCAAGTCTTTTCAATGCTTTTGAATGAGGAAAAGTTTGATTTTGGAATTGGAATTAGGTTTTAATTCTGAATCGACTGGAATTTAAATGGAATTGGCAACAACCCTGGTTTATAACAGTTTAGTCTCACAGACAACAACCCTGTTTTATAACAGCTTAGTCTCACAGACAACAACCCTGGTTTATAACAGCTTAGTCTCATAGACAACAACCCTGGTTTATAACAGCTTAGTCTCACAGACAACAACCCTGGTTTATAACAGCTTAGTCTCATAGACAACAACCTTGGTTTATAACAGCTTAGTCTCACAGACAACAACTCTGGTTTATAACAGCTTAGTCTCATAGACAACAACCCTGGTTTATAACAGCTTTGTCTCACACATAACAAGTCTCACAACCCTGGTTTATAACAGCTTAGTTCTGGTTTATAACAGTTTAGTCTCAACAACCCTGGTTTATAACAGCTTAGTCTCACAGACAACAACCTTGGTTTATAACAGCTTAGTCTCACAGACAACAACCCTGGTTTATAACAGCTTAGTCTCAACAGACAACAACCCTGGTTTATAACAGTTTAGTCTCATAGACAACAACCCTGGTTTATAACAGCTTAGTCTCACAGACAACAACCCTGGTTTATAACAGCTTAGTCTCACAGACAACAACCCTGGTTTATAACAGCTTAGTCTCAGACAACAACCCTGGTTTATAACAGCTTAGTCTCATAGCTTACAACAACCCTGGTTTATAACAGCTTAGTCTCACAGACAACAACCCTGGTTTATAACAGCTTAGTCTCACAGACAACAACCCTGGTTTATAACAGCTTAGCCTCATAGACAACAACCCTGGTTTATAACAGCTTAGTCTCATAGACAACAACCCTGGTTTATAACAGCTTAGCCTCACAGACAACAACCCTGGTTTATAACAGCTTAGTCTCATAGACAACAACCCTGGTTTATAACAGCTTAGACAACAACAACCCTGGTTTATAACAGCTGGTTTTAGTCTCATAGACAACAACCCTGGTTTATAACAGCTTAGTCTCATAGACAACAACCCTGGTTTATAACAGCTTAGTCTCATAGACAACAACCCTGGTTTATAACAGCTTAGTCTCATAGACAACAACCCTGGTTTATAACAGCTTAGTCTCATAGACAACAACCCTGGTTTATAACAGCTTAGTCTCATAGACAACAACCCTGGTTTATAACAGCTTAGTCTCATAGACAACAACCCTGGTTTATAACAGCTTAGTCTCACAGACAACAACCCTGGTTTATAACAGCTTAGTCTCACAGACAACAACCCTGGTTTATAACAGCTTAGTCTCATAGACAACAACCCTGGTTTATAACAGCTTAGTCTCATAGACAACAACCCTGGTTTATAACAGCTTAGTCTCATAGACAACAACCCTGGTTTATAACAGCTTAGCCTCACAGACAACAACCCTGGTTTATAACAGCTTACTCACAGACAACAACCCTGGTTTATAACAGCTTAGTCTCATAGACAACAACCCTGGTTTATAACAGTTTTAGTCTCATAGACAACAACCCTGGTTTATAACAGCTTAGTCTCATAGACAACCTGGTTTATAACAGCTTAGTCTCATAGACAACCAGCTGGTTTATAACAGCTTAGTCTCACAGACAACAACCTTGGTTTATAACAGCTTAGTCTCACAGACAACAACTCTGGTTTATAACAGCTTAGTCTCATAGACAACAACCCTGGTTTATAACAGCTTAGTCTCATAGACAACAACCCTGGTTTATAACAGCTTAGTTAGACAACAACCCTGGTTTTTAACAGCTTAGTCTCACAGACAACAACCCTGGTTTATAACAGCTTAGTCTCATAGACAACAACCCTGGTTTATAACAGCTTAGTCTCATAGACAACAACCCTGGTTTATAACAGCTTAGTCTCATAGACAACAACCCTGGTTTATAACAGCTTAGTCTCATAGACAACAACCCTGGTTTATAACAGTTTAGTCTCATAGACAACAACCCTGGTTTATAACAGCTTAGTCTCACAGACAACAACCCTGGTTTATAACAGCTTAGTCTCACAGACAACAACCCTGGTTTATAACAGCTGGTTTTAGTCTCATAGACAACAACCCTGGTTTATAACAGCTTAGTCTCATAGACAACAACCCTGGTTTTTATAACAGCTTAGTAACAGCTTAGTCTCATAGACAACAACCCTGGTTTATAGAGTCTCAACAACTGGTTTATAAGCTTAGTCTCATAGACAACAACCCTGGTTTATAACAGTTTAGTCTCACCCTGGACAACAACCCTGGTTTATAACAGTTTAGTCTCATAGACAACAACCCTGGTTTATAACAGCTTAGTCTCATAGACAACAACCCTGGTTTATAACAGCTGGTTTTAGTCTCATAGACAACAACCCTGGTTTATAACAGCTTAGTCTCATAGACAACAACCCTGGTTTATAACAGCTTAGCCTCATAGACAACAACCCTGGTTTATAACAGCTTAGCCTCATAGACAACAACCCTGGTTTATAACAGCTTAGTCATAGACAACAACCCTGGTTTATAACAGCTTAGTCTCATAGACAACAACCCTGGTTTATAACAGCTTAGTCTCATAGACAACAACCCTGGTTTATAACAGCTTAGTCTCATAGACAACAACCCTGGTTTATAACAAGTCTAGACAACAACCCTGGTTTATAACAGCTTAGTCTCACAGACAACCCTGGTTTATAACAGTTTAGTCTCATAGACAACAACCCTGGTTTATAACAGCTTAGTCTCATAGACAACAACCCTGGTTTATAACAGCTTAGTCTCATAGACAACAACCCTGGTTTATAACAGCTTAGTCTCATAGACAACAACCCTGGTTTATAACAGCTTAGTCTCATAGACAACAACCCTGGTTTATAACAGCTTAGTCTCATAGACAACAACCCTGGTTTATAACAGCTTAGTCTCATAGACAACAACCCTGGTTTATAACAGCTTAGTCTCATAGACAACAACCCTGGTTTATAACAGTTTAGTCTCATAGACAACAACCCTGGTTTATAACAGCTTAGTCTCATAGACAACAACCCTGGTTTATAACAGCTTAGTCTCATAGACAACAACCCTGGTTTATAACAGCTTAGTCTCATAGACAACAACCCTGGTTTATAACAGCTTAGTCTCATAGACAACAACCCTGGTTTATAACAGCTTAGTCTCATAGACAACAACCCTGGTTTATAACAGCTTAGTCTCACAGACAACAACCCTGGTTTTTAACAGCTTAGTCTCACAGACAACAACCCTGGTTTATAACAGCTTAGTCTCTAGACAACAACCCTGGTTTATAACAGAGTCTCAGACAACAACCCTGGTTTATAACAGCTTAGTCTCATAGACAACAACCCTGGTTTATAACAGCTTAGTCTATAGACAACAACCCTGGTTTATAACAGTTTAGTCTCATAGACAACAACCCTGGTTTTATAACAGACAACAACCCTGGTTTATAACAGCTTAGTCTCACAGACAACAACCCTGGTTTATAACTCTGGTTTATACAGCTTAGTCTCATAGACAACAACCCTGGTTTATAACAGCTTAGTCTCATAGACAACAACCCTGGTTTATCTTAGTCTCATAGACAACAACCCTGGTTTATACCAGCAGCTCATAGACAACAACCCTGGTTTATAACAGCTTAGTCTCATAGACAACAACCCTGGTTTATAACAGCTTAGTCTCATAGACAACAACCCTGGTTTATAACAGCTTAGTCTCATAGACAACAACCCTGGTTTATAACAGATTTAGTCTCATAGACAACAACCCTGGTTTATAACAGCTTAGTCTCATAGACAACAACCCTGGTTTATAACAGTTTATTAGACAACAACCCTGGTTTATAACAGCTTAGTCTCACAGACAACAACCCTGGTTTATAACAGTTTAGTCTAGACAACAACCCTGGTTTATAACAGTTTAGTCTCATAGACAACAACCCTGGTTTATAACAGCTTAGTCTCATAGACAACAACCCTGGTTTATAACAGCTTAGCCTCACAGACAACAACCCTGGTTTATAACAGCTTAGCCTCACAGACAACAACCCTGGTTTATAACAGCTTAGTCTCATAGACAACAACCCTGGTTTATAACAGCTTAGTCTCATAGACAACAACCCTGGTTTATAACAGCTTAGTAGACAACAACCCTGGTTTATAACAGTTTAGTCTCATAGACAACAACCCTGGTTTATAACAGCTTAGTCTCATAGACAACAACCCTGGTTTATAACAGCTTAGTCTCACAGACAACAACTCTGGTTTATAACAGTTTAGTCTCATAGACAACAACCCTGGTTTATAACAGCTTAGTCTCATAGACAACAACCCTGGTTTATAACAGCTTAGTCTCATAGACAACAACCCTGGTTTATAACAGCTTAGTCTCATAGACAACAACCCTGGTTTATAACAGCTTAGTCTCATAGACAACAACCCTGGTTTATAACAGCTTAGTCTCATAGACAACAACCCTGGTTTATAACAGCTTAGTCTCACAGATAAGAGTATTATGGTTGATTTGTGTTATTATTCAGATTCATCTGATTGGTTAGATTTGATTTGAAAAGTATAATAAATGATTAGGACAGGTTTTTTGGGGGGGGGAGGTGGTCTGCATGTTGTTAACCTGTCTCTGTATCTCTCTGTCTATCTGTCTCTATATATCTCTCTCTCTATCTCTATATCTCTCTCTATATCTCTATATCTCTCTATATCTCTCTATCTCTATATCTGTCTCTATCTCTCTCTATATCTCTCTCTATCTCTATATCTCTCTATATCTCTCTCTATCTCTATATCTCTCTATCTCTATATCTCTCTATATCTCTCTATATCTCTATATCTCTCTCTCTATCTCTATATCTCTCTCTCTTATATATATATATATATATATATATATATATATATATATATATATATATATATATATATATATATATATATATATATATATATGTATCTTTCTACAGTATGTTGTCTTCATGACCTGTGAATTCATAGCCATCGTAATCATCGCCGTGCCGATGGTTCGTGCCCAACCGAAGGTATCCACTTCCTCTCCTAAACGTGGCTTTGACTTTTTAACAATTCAAAAACGGTTGTTATGTTAATGAACCGTGTGTGATGTCATAATAACGTGTTCTTTATTCATTTAAGATGGAGGAGATTCTGGACAGAAGGTTTCAATCTGTGACTCCTCTTCACGATACTGAACCGCAAGTCCAGAGGGAGCTGAACAAACTCCAGGCATCAGTAATCAATCAATCAATCAATCAATCAATCAATCAATCTGGCTTCAGATCTGTATTATCTTCTGGCAATGTTAACAATATTTAGATAAGTTGGCTGATCTGGATCAACTTTAACACCATCATTAATACCATAAATCAATTTATTGACAATGGTAGACAGAATAGTTGGCAAAAACATACAGAGGTGGACCAGACTAATTGTTTGCTGTTGTACAATATTGTTGTTTGTTGTTGTACAATATTGTTGTTTGTTGTTGTACAATATTGTTGTTTGTTGTTGTAAAATATTGTCGTTTGTTGTTGTACAATATTGTCGTTTGTTGCACAATCAAACAAATATTGATATTTGAAGATTAGTGTTATTTTTTGGTTTGTTTGTTTCTGTGGTTTGTCCATTAGGATCAATGCTGTGGACTGCGTGGCCACTCAGACTGGGGTTGTCACATTCCACTCTCCTGCTACTGTCCTCCACTCCCTCCAGACAACTCATTGGACAGTCTATGTGAGACTGTAAATCTAGGCCTACAGAACACTATGGTGAGCTTACCTACAGTACCTTCCTGTTAGGAGATGGACAAGTAGAGATAAGACTGTCTTAACAGTGAAGACATGTTAGATGCACAGAGATGACTAATAGCAGCAGCCAACGGATTGAGATAAACAAAATATGAAATGGAGAAACAAGACAGCCTTGGGACCAGCCTTTCGTCATTTAAATGATAAACAGCCGAGGGATGGGTCTGGAGAAATGTAACCCCTCTCCAACTCATAGACAGAGCTATGGATGCAAGGACTGACCATCCATGATATCAACATTATAGGCTGTACAGTGTTTGTCTACAAACATTGGAGTAAAACAAGCTTGTGTTTGGGGTTCTGATGCAGTAAAGTTATATTCTTGATAATTTATTTTAATTTTACCTTTGTTTAGTTACCTGCCTCAGATTTAACCACTCAGGGGCTCTAACCACTAGGCTACCTGCCTCTAACCACTAGGCTACCTGCCTCTAACCACTAGGCTACCTAACCACTAGGCTAATCACTAGGCTACCTGCCTCTAACCACTAGGCTACCTGCCTCTAACCTCTAGGCTACCTGCCTCTAACCACTAGGCTACCTACCTCTAACCACTAGGCTACCTGCCTCTAACCACTAGGCTACCTGCCTCTAACCACTAGGCTACCTGCCTCTAACCACTCGGCTACCTGCCTCTAACCACTCGGCTACCTGCCTCTAACCACTAGGCTACCCTGCCTCTAACCACTAGGCTACCTGCCTCTAACCACTAGGCTACCTGCCTCTAACCACTAGGCTACCTGCCTAACCACTAACCCTGCCTCTAACCACTAGAATACCTGCTAACCACTGCCTCTAACCACTCGGCTACCTGCCTCTAACCACTCGGCTACCTGCCTCTAACCACCTACCCTGCCTCTAACCCTAGGCTACCCTGCCTCTAACCACTAGGCTACCTGCCTCTAACCACTACCTGGCTAACCTCCTACCTGCCTCTAACCACTAGGCTACCTGCCTCTAACCACTCGGCTACCTGCCTCTAACCACTAGGCTACCTGCCTCTAACCACTAGGCTACCTGCCTCTAACCACTAGGCTACCTGCCTCTAACCACTAGGCTACCTGCCTCTAAACCACTAACCAGGCTACCTGCCTCTAACCACTAGGCTACCCTGCCTCTAACCCACTACCTGCCTCTAACCCTAGGCTACCTGCCTCTAACCCTAGGCTACCTGCCTCTAACCACTAGGCTACCTACCTCTAACCACTAGGCTACCTGCCTCTAACCACTAGGCTACCTGCCTCTAACCACTAACCTGCCTCTAACCACTAGGCTACCTGCCTCTAACCACTAGGCTACCTGCCTCTAACCACTCGGCTACCTGACTCTAACCACTCGGCACCTGCCCTAACCACTAACCTAACCACTAGGCTACCTGCCTCTAACCACTAGCCCACCACTAGGCACCCTGCTTCTAACCACTAGGCTAGCCTCTAACCACTAGGCTACCTGCCTCTAACCACTAGCTAACCACCCACCTCTCTAACCACTAGGCTACCCTGCCTCTAACCACTAGGCTACCCTGCCTCTAACCACTAGGCTACCTGCCTCTAACCACTAGGCTACCTGCCTCTAACCACTCGGCTACCTGCCTCTAACCACTAGGCTACCCTGCCTCTAACCACTAGGCTACCTGCCCACCACCACCTCTAACCACTAGGCCTCTAACCACTAGGCTACCTGCCTCTAACCACTAGGCTACCAGCCTCTAACCACTAGGCTACCTGCCTCTAACCACTAGGCTACCTGCCTCTAACCACTAGGCTACCTGCCTCTAACCACTAGGCTACCTGCCTCTAACCACTAGGCTACTAACCACTAGGCTACCTGCCTCTAACCACTAGGCTACCTGCCTCTAACCACTAGGCTACCCTGCCTCTAACCACTAGGCTACCTGCCTCTAACCACTAGGCTACCCTGCCTCTAACCACTAGGCTACCTGCCTCTAACCACTAGGCTACCCTGCCTCTAACCACTAGGCTACCTGCCTCTAACCACTAGGCTACCTGCCTCTAACCACTAGGCTACCTGCCTCTAACCACTAGGCTACCTGCCTCTAACCACTAGGCTACCCTGCCTCTAACCACTAGGCTACCTGCCTCTAACCACTAGGCTACCCTGCCTCTAACCACTAGGCTACCTGCCTCTAACCACTAGGCTACCCTGCTCTAACCACTAGGCTACCTCTAACCACTAGGCTACCTGCCCTAACCACCTACCTCTAACCACTAGGCTACCTGCCCTAACCACTAACCACTAGGCTACCTGCCTCTAACCACTAGGCTACCTGCCTCTAACCACTAGGCTACCCTGCCTCTAACCACTAGGCTACCTGCCTCTAACCACTAGGCTACCTGCCTCTAACCACTCGGCTACCCGCCTCTAACCACTAGCCCACCCACCTCTAACCACTAGGCCACCTGCCTCTAACCACTAGCCCACCTGCCTCTAACCACTAGGCTACCTGCCTCTAACCACTAGGCTACCTGCCTCTAACCACTAGGCTACCTGCCTCTAACCACTAGGCTACCTGCCTCTAACCACTAGGCTACCTGCCTCTAACCACTAGGCTACCTGCCTCTAACCACTAGGCTACCCTGCCTCTAACCACTAGGCTACCCTGCCTCTAACCACTAGGCTACCTGCCTCTAACCACTAGGCTACCTGCCTCTAACCACTCGGCTACCTGCCTCTAACCACTACCCTGCCCACCCCACCTCTAACCACTAGGCTACCTGCCTCTAACCACTAGGCTACCTGCCTCTAACCACTAGGCTACCTGCTAACCACTAGGCTACCTGCCTCTAACCACTAGGCTACCTGCCTCTAACCACTAGGCTACCTGCCTCTAACCACTAGGCTACCCTGCCTCTAACCACTAGGCTACCTGCCTCTAACCACTAGGCTACCTGCCTCTAACCACTAGGCTACCTGCCTCTAACCACTAGGCTACCCTGCCTCTAACCACTAGGCTACCTGCCTCTAACCACTAGGCTACCCTGCCTCTAACCATAGGCTATAACCACTAGGCTATGTAACCACAAGTTCAAACCACTAGGATGCCTCTAACCACTAGCTACTAACCAAGGGAGGCTAGAGGCTACCTGCTTTAATAAACAGACCCGCCTCTAACCACTAGCCCACCCACCTCTAACCAAACCGCCTCTAACCACTAGCCCAGCCTCTAACCACTAGGCTTGCCTCTAACCACTAGGCTACCTGCCTCTAACCACTAGGCTACCTGCCTCTAAACTAGGCTACCTGCCTCTAACCACTGCTACCTGCCTCTAACCACTAGGCTACCTGCCTCTAACCACTAGGCTACCTGCCTCTAACCACTAGGCTACCCTGCCTCTAACCACTAGGCTACCTGCCTCTAACCACTAGGCTACCTGCCTCTAACCACTAGGCTACCTGCCTCTAACCACTAGGCTACCTGCCTCTAACCACTAGGCTACCCTGCCTCTAACCACTAGGCTACCCTGCCTCTAACCACTAGGCTACCTGCCTCTAACCACTAGGACCTCTAACCACTAGGCTACCTACCTCTAACCACAGGCTACCTGCCTCTAACCACTAGGCTACCCTGCCTCTAACCACTAGGCTACCTGCCTCTAACCACTAGGCTAAACCACTAGGCTACCTGCCTCTAACCACTAGGCTACCATTGCCTCTCAAGGCTACCTGCCTCTAACCACTAGGCTACCTTCAAACCACTAGGCTACCTGCCTCTAACCACTAACCCTGCCTCTAACCACTAGGCTACCCTGCCTCTAACCACTAGGCTACCTGCCTATAACCACTAGGCTACCTGCCTCTAACCACTAGGCTACCTGCCTCTAACCACTAGGCTACCCTGCCTCTAACCACTAGGCTATGCCTCTAACCAATTGCCTCTAACCACTATACCTGCCTCTAACCACTAGGCTAGTCTAACCAAGGCTATCTAACCTCTAGGCTACCTGCCTCTAACCTCTAGGCTACCTGCCTCTAACCACTAGCTACCTACCTCTAACCACAACCTGCCTCTAACCACTAGGCCACCCACCTCTAACCACTAGGCTACCTGCCCTAACCACTGTGCCTCTAACCACTAGGCTACCTGCCTCTAACCAAGGCTACCTGCCTCTAACCACAGGCTACCCTGCCTCTAACCACTAGCCCACCCACCTCTAACCACTAGGACCTGCCTCTAACCACTAGACCCACCTCTAACCACTAGGCTACCTGCCTCTAACCACTAGGCTACCTGCCTCTAACCACTAGGCTACCTGCCTCTAACCACTAGGCTACCTGCCTCTAACCACTAGGCTACCTGCCTCTAACCACTAGGCTACCTGCCTCTAACCACTAGGCTACCTGCTGCCCTGGTGTTAGTGGATATATATAATACATGTACAAGTTCAAAACTGGATGTAGCAACTAAGGATAGAAGCTTTAATAAACAGACTTGAAACGTTACAGAGGCTTGTGGTGACCTATAAAGGAGTTTGATCCTGTTTCTCTGTCTCTGTGTTTTTCTGAAGCCAGACTGCCAGCACAATAACACACACGGACAAACTACAACTTCAGTGTCCCAGGAGCGCTGGGTGTACAGCAAGGTAAAGCAGTCTTATTTAAACATTGTTCAAGCTAGCTAGCATTTGGCTAAACTGACTCCAAAGTTACAAAACAAAATCACAAAAAAATTAAGAGATCTGTTACCACAGAGATACTATTAAATTATGTAATTGTAATATATAATGAGTTCTAATATCTAATTATATGGCTGTTACAATGCCATCTCTATCTGTTCCAGCCTTGTGGTCCCATCCTGAAGAGACACATGAACTTTCTGATTCAGATCATGATCGGATTCATCTCTACATTTGCCACCATTATGGTATGACCACTGACTTGTATTGTTTTCATGTTTAATTCATGTTGATTCATGTTTTAGTGTGAAGCAACTGTTATTGTTTTAATGTTGATTCATGTTTTAGTGTGAAGCAACTGTTATTGTTTTAATGTTGATTCATGTTTTATTGTGAAGCTACTGTTATTGTTTTAATGTTTAATGTTTATTCATGTTTTATTGTGAAGCTACTGTTATTGTTTTAATGTTTAATGTTTGATTCATGTTTTATTGTGAAGCTACTGTTATTGTTTTAATGTTTAATGTTGATTCATGTTTTATTGTGAAGCTACTGTTATTGTTTTAATGTTTAATGTTTATTCATGTTTTATTGTGAAGCTACTGTTATTGTTTTAATGTTTAATGTTTATTCATGTTTTATTGTGACGCTACTGTTATTGTTTTAATGTTAAATGTTTATTCGTGTTTTATTGTGAAGCTACTATTACCTCCCCAGGTGTTATGTCTTTAGATGCAAGACAAGTGTAGCATTTAGTACAACTATGGTTCAATACCACAATGTGGACTCGTTGTTGTGGAAATGAGTGGATAAAAAACACAATATTCTGTGCACATTTCTATATATTATATCATGTTTTGTTATAGTTTTTTTACTGTTAAAACAAAGGTAAAATCAAAATAATGTGAAAGTGAATAACATTTCCAACGTGTTATACATTGTCAATAAACTGGAACATTGAAACTTGATCTGTTCCACTGTATTCCAGATTGCTGCCATAGTGATGTCTCTGGTAGTGCTGGCCCTCCAGATTCGGTCCACAGAGCCACCGGTCAACGACAGCCTCAACAGAGTCAAGTACCAACTCAGTCCTCTAGCTGTCACCTGACCTCAGCGTCTACACCACAGATAACCCTGCTCTGCATGAGGACGAGAACTTGATTCATATATACCAAACTGTTATCCTCCTGCTGGTCTTTTGTTTGGAACACTAGCTACAGTGAAAATCAACACACGGCTAAATTCCAGTGCCTGAACTCAAATGAAAATCAACACACGGCTAAATTCCAGTGCCTGAAACGTTCCAGTGCCTGAACTCAAATGAAAAAATAAAAAACACATGGTGTGGCTCTCATCCCACCTCTTCCCTGCTGTACAGTTTGGTTAAAGTCTGGGTTTCGTTTGATTTCCTGTACATGATAAATGCCAATTGTTCCCCTCAGATCTAACTATTGTACCTTGTTGTTAAAGTGCATTAAAAAATATGAAACTGCATGTTAATAATCAGTGTAAAAGTGTGGTATGACAATGGTGAATAAACAAGCCATTATGAATATCTGTCCAACATGGTGAAAGGTTTTTCAACCTCACAACAACAAGCATCGTGTCAGTAAACAACCAGCTCAAGAGTTAATACAATTATATGATTTAAATCATTACTGCTCGTTGTAATTGCGTCAGTATAATTTCCAGAGAAGTGCTATGTTGCTATGGCCAATGTAGGAAGTGGAAACTGGCAGTTATGATTGAACAATATGATCGGATGAACATACGTATGGTCCTTCTGTGTAGCTCAGTTGGTAGAGCATGTCGCTTGTAACGCCACGGTAGTGGGTTCGATTCCTGGGACCACCCATACGTAGAATGTATGCACACATGACTGTAAGTCGCTTTGGATAAAAGCGTCTGCTAAATGGCATATATTATTATAATATTATTATTATAACCTCAAAGAGTCCATATAAGAAGATACACAGAGGAATGGAGACACTTTGGGAAGGAAATCTAAGCAAAGAGATATATTCAATCCACTAGTACAAAAAAAAATGTGATTTTAACATAAAAACGTATTTATATTTAGTATTTTGATCTTCGACAAGGTTAATTTGCGCCATTTTACATTGACATAGGAACGACTGACGCCAATGCGTCACTGGCAGGAACCAGCAGATTGTCTGATTGAGATTTTGCGCGGAGAGTGAATCGAAGAGAGGTACAGTTAACCGGTCATGACTGTTGTTGACGAGGCTAGCGTTAGACACTGGACAACTTTGTTACAACTCTAGATGAAGGTAATAAGTTCATTGCGTCTGAAGTGTTTTGTGTAACACCCCTCAGCAAATAACGTTAGCAAAGCAACTCAACTGCAACTAAAATTGCAACACAGTTTATACGTGTACCCATATTAGGTAACGTGAGTTACTGTAACGTTGCGTAGCTTCCACCTCAAATAGTCAAATACTCAAATACATTTAGTTTCAGATTTGGTTTTGTAATGTTTTGTTAGATCCACCTCATTTAGCTAGACTGAAATTGACATAACTAATGTTTGCTGAAAAATAAGTCGCTCTGGATAAGAGCGTCTGCTAAATGACTTAAATGTAAATGTAAATGTCCCTGTATTGTGTAGTGTGTAATGTGTAGTGTGCGTTTGTGTGTTTGTGTGTGTGTTGACAAGGCATACAAGGCATACAAGACAGGTAGCTTGTTAAATGCCAACTGATATATTTGGGTTCAATTGTATTAACAAAACATTTGTTTGTTTTCAGGATGACATCTTCATCCCTGAAAATGTTTTCATCCTGGAGGAGAATGTGCAGGAGGCAGAGGTGGTACATGCAAATCCATGTTATTTCTAAGGCTATTGTTTATTTCAAGTATATGCAGTGATTCTTGAATATAACTATAGCCTAATAGATGCCTTAATTGTTTTCTACCAACAGGAAAGAATGGTTTGTACAGCAGGCCAAACGGACCCCTTAGGAGCCAGTGTTCCTGTGCTGCGGTGGAGAAGAGGTTCATCGGGACCATCACTAAAGAGCTCGGGGCCCCGCCCATATCCGGAGTCCCGCCCATATCCGGAGTCCCGCCCATATCCTGAGTACCGCCCATATCCGGAGTCCCGCCCATATCCGGAGTCCCGCCCATATCCGGAGTCCCCCCCACATCCGGAGTACCGCCCACATCCGGAGTACCGCCCATATCCGGAGTCCCGCCCATATCCGGAGTTCCCCCATATCCGGAGTTCCGCCCATATCCGGAGTACTGCCCATATCCGGAGTTCCGCCCATATCCGGAGTCCCGCCCATATTCGGAGTACCGCCCATATCCGGAGTCCCGCCCATATCCGGAGTCCCGCCCATATCCAGAGTACCGCCCATATCCGGAGTCCCGCCCATATCCGGAGTCCAGCCCATATCCGGAGTCCCGCCCATATCCAGAGTACCGCCCATATCCGGAGTCCCGCCCATATCCGGAGTCCCGCCCATATCCGGAGTCCCGCCCATATCCGCCACAGATGGTTCTGACGGAGAGTGAGATCACTCGCTGTATGAACCTGACAGCTCAGAATTACAATCATCTCAGTGCGAGACAAGATATACTATCTATCACTTTGGGGGCGCGGGATAGTGTTCCCGAAAAATGGAGAAGGAGCAGGCCATTCAACAGCGAATTCAAAGATACACCCATCCTTTAAGGGAATCGGAGTGGAATTGTTTTTCCACAGATTTTTTTTTGTAACCTGTTTTAATCATGGCCAAGAGTGGCCTAATATCATTGGTTAATAATCAAATATTAAAATGTCATACAAAGAACAGCATACAAACAACAAATGGATAGCATACGATCATAGATTCATTTAACTACACAAGTTTACAAACAATTACAATGGCAAAGTCACAATAATCACAAGAATGGCCTCAGATCAAAGTCTACGTTGAGACCGAAAGGCGCAAGGGTCTTTAAGTTAAAGATCCAGGCAGCCTCTCGTTTTAACAATAAATGATCAAGGTCACCCCCTCTCCTAGGGAGGGTGACATGTTCGATGCCAATATAACGCAGAGACGAAATCGAGTGGCCTGCCTCCAAGAAGTGGGCCGCAACTGGATAAGTAAAGTTTTTACACCTAATGGTGCTACGATGCTCTGAGATACGTACTTTTAATTCACGCTTTGTTTTACCTGCATATTTTTTTAAAGTTAGATAAATAACTGCCTTAGTGGAGCACGTAATAACACCTTTTATTGGGATCAATTTCCCTGTTTGTGGGTGTTTGAATGGATGTGTTACCTTGTCCCAGTCCTACTGTTATAATGGATGTGTTACCTTGTCCCAGTCCTACTGTTATAATGGATGTGTTACCTTGTCCTACTGTTATAATGGATGTGTTACCTTGTCCTACTGTTATAATGGATGTGTTACCTTGTCCTACTGTTATAATGGATGTGTTACCTTGTCCCAGTCCTACTGTTATAATGGATGTGTTACCTTGTCCCAGTCCTACTGTTATAATGGATGTGTTACCTTGTCCTACTGTTATAATGGATGTGTTACCTTGTCCCAGTCCTACTGTTATAATGGATGTGTTACCTTGTCCCAGTCCTACTGTTATAATGGATGTGTTACCTTGTCCCAGTCCTACTGTTATAATGGATGTGTTACCTTGTCCTACTGTTATAATGGATGTGTTACCTTGTCCCAGTCCTACTGTTATAATGGATGTGTTACCTTGTCCCAGTCCTACTGTTATAATGGATGTGTTACCTTGTCCCAGTCCTACTGTTATAATGGATGTGTTACCTTGTCCCAGTCCTACTGTTATAATGGATGTGTTACCTTGTCCCAGTCCTACTGTTATAATGGATGTGTTACCTTGTCCCAGTCCTACTGTTATAATGGATGTGTTACCTTGTCCTACTGTTATAATGGATGTGTTACCTTGTCCCAGTCCTACTGTTATAATGGATGTGTCCCAGTCCTACTGTTATAATGGATGTGTTACCTTGTCCCAGTCCTACTGTTATAATGGATGTGTCCCAGTCCTACTGTTATAATGGATGTGTTACCTTGTCCCAGTCCTACTGTTATAATGGATGTGTTACCTTGTCCCAGTCCTACTGTTATAATGGATGTGTCCCAGTCCTACTGTTATAATGGATGTGTTACCTTGTCCCAGTCCTACTGTTATAATGGATGTGTTACCTTGTCCCAGTCCTACTGTTATAATGGATGTGTTACCTTGTCCCAGTCCTACTGTTATAATGGATGTGTCCCAGTCCTACTGTTATAATGGATGTGTTACCTTGTCCCAGTCCTACTGTTATAATGGATGTGTCCCAGTCCTACTGTTATAATGAATGTGTTACCTCATCCTACTGTTATAATGGATGTGTTACCTTGTCCTACTGTTATAATGGATGTGTTACCTTGTCCCAGTCCTACTGTTATAATGGATGTGTTACCTTGTCCCAGTCCTACTGTTATAATGGATGTGTTACCTTGTCCTACTGTTATAATGGATGTGTTACCTTGTCCCAGTCCTACTGTTATAATGGATGTGTTACCTTGTCCCAGTCCTACTGTTATAATGGATGTGTTACCTTGTCCCAGTCCTACTGTTATAATGGATGTGTCACCTTGTCCCAGTCCTACTGTTATAATGGATGTGTTACCTTGTCCTACTGTTATAATGGATGTGTTACCTTGTCCCAGTCCTACTGTTATAATGGATGTGTCCCAGTCCTACTGTTATAATGGATGTGTTACCTTGTCCCAGTCCTACTGGTATAATGGATGTGTTACCTTGTCCTACTGTTATAATGGATGTGTTACCTTGTCCCAGTCCTACTGTTATAATGGATGTGTTACCTTGTTCTACTGTTATAATGGATGTGTTACCTTGTCCCAGTCCTACTGTTATAATGGATGTGTTACCTTGTCCCAGTCCTACTGTTATAATGGATGTGTTACCTTGTCCTACTGTTATAATGGATGTGTTACCTTGTCCCAGTCCTACTGTTATAATGGATGTGTTACCTTGTCCTACTCTATAACCACTGTGGTGTTGACCCTCTATAACCACTGTGGTGTTGAACTGTTGCACCCTCTATAACCACTGTGGTGTTGAACTGTTGCACCCTCTATAACCACTGTGGTGTTGACCCTCTATAACCACTGTGGTGTTGACCCTCTATAACCACTGTAGTGTTGACCCTCTATAACCACTGTAGTGTTGACCTTCTATAACCACTGTAGTGTTGACCCTCTATAACCACTGTGGTGTTGAACTGTTGCACCCTCTATAACCACTGTGGTGTTGACCCTCTATAACCACTGTAGTGTTGACCCTCTATAACCACTGTGGTGTTGAACTGTTGCACCCTCTATAACCACTGTGGTGTTGACCCTCTATAACCACTGTAGTGTTGACCCTCTATAACCACTGTGGCGTTGAACTGTTGCACCCTCTATAACCACTGTGGTGTTGACCCTCTATAACCACTGTAGTGTTGACCCTCTATAACCACTGTGGTGTTGAACTGTTGCACCCTCTATAACCACTGTGGTGTTGAACTGTTGACCCTCTATAACCACTGTAGTGTTGACCCTCTATAACCACTGTGGTGTTGAACTGTTGCACCCTCTATTACCACTGTGGTTAATATTTTGATGTAAAAAAGGGCTTTTGTAAAATACATTTGATTGATTGATTGATTGATTGATTGATTGATTGATTGATTGATTGATTGATTGCTGTGCTGGATACTGTGTATTCACTAACTGTCTGAGTGATGGGATTTTTATATGGCATCTGTAACATATGTTGGTGTGTGTATTTAATCTGCATCTTAACTTCTTAAAGTGGCAATCGGCAGTAGAAACAATAGCACAGTGTCTCCCTGCTCCTCTTTCTCAAATTCATAGACAGAGTTATAGATGCAAGGACTGACCATCCATGATATCAACATTGTTATCCTG
This sequence comes from Oncorhynchus gorbuscha, assembly GCF_021184085.1. Classification (NCBI taxonomy): domain Eukaryota; kingdom Metazoa; phylum Chordata; class Actinopteri; order Salmoniformes; family Salmonidae; genus Oncorhynchus; species Oncorhynchus gorbuscha. The sequence goes on from NW_025746100.1 coordinate 152,651, forward strand.
TTTCTATGATCTGTTTCCACTACCATATAACCCGGTTAGTTTTGGATAAAGGTGTCTGCTAAATGGTATATTATTAAAGTCTAGGTTGACTCTGCCAACTAGTTGCCGAGTGTAGTTACCATTCCTTTCCAATAATGCCAGCCAACGCTTGTTGAAGTCAATACTCTAACGACAGGGACACCGGGATAGTGCGCACTGAAAGTAGTATTATCTTCAAAGCAAGTTCATCTGGTTACGTTTGAACCTGTTGTTATAGTGGACAAGCTAACTAATACAATGTTTTACACAAGGCGCACACATTAGGTCTATGTCTTAGGCTCGAGTTGCGAAATGAATTGTATACCGTGCCTTTTCGTCTGTGTATGCGCGCATTCTGGAAGAAACAGTACACGCAGGGATGAGCCGCCGTGCAGCTCGTCCAATTCTCCCTTGTGCAGGCAGATAGGGAGAACTGGCGATAAACTTTGCTCGTCAAACAAAATCATAAGAAAAGTTAGTCTGATACCGAAACTAAATCACAATGTATTTACAAGGAGCATGCCCCATCATTGGTTAGAATGAGATTTAATGAATCATGATGCTGTCTGCGATTCAAACTCCTGTCGTCTAATCTAAAGGTAAATGTGTTACCAACGTGCCAAACAGCGCTGATAATAAACAGCGTTATAGGATACTTATATAGTGTAACGACCCTGGGTTTCTAAACGCGGATATCGACCCTGCCGTTCGAGCATGCTTTTGGGGCACTGTCGATAGCGCGCTGGACTTCGGGCTAGAAGGTCGAGGGTTCGAGACCTGCTCCCTGCCTGTTTCATTGCAATATATTGAACACCTACTCACTACCGATATTAACTTTAAACAATTTACAATCAAGCAACATTTCACCAATTATTTAGCTGGCATATCGGCTGCTGACTGGTCGAGTTACCGCCTCGGCCAGGAAGTCCTTCATAAAGATTATTGACACGTTCAATAAATAGACAGGAACCACTGACTGGATGTACAGCAATACAGCCATCATCCGCTGGGATTTTATGCTGAATCGCGACAATCTCTCTACAACACACGCACTCATACTCTAGGCATTACCTGGCAGCATCCCCACTCACACCAGTTTGTGTTTGCCTCGGCCGACCCTCTCGCTGAGGTGTTTCAGGCGGCATGTCTGTGTCGTTACTGCTAAGAGAACAAACTCTGATCTGGGGCAACGATCGGCTCAAACATGAACGCTTTCAGTTGGTTTATTGGCTCCCTAACTAACAATTATATCTGTCTCTGTAATAAACTCATTCTCAGACTTGGAGCTACTCTGTAAATTCAGCCATTTTGGGGAGTTCCACATTGCTCTCCCCGGCCACTGACGCAACAATGCCAATACGGCGATTTACAGTTCCGGTTATCAGGCGTTCTAAATCCTAGTGTTTCCGTCCCCCTTTATATGAGAGCTGGTTCCCTTAGAACCGCCTGATCATTTTATCTTAGCATGTCATTGCTGCCAAGCAAGCTGCGGAGAACCATTCGGTGCAGTACAAGTGCAGTACAGCACTTCCTTTGACATAAAGTTATTTATGACAAATATGGATATGTGTCAGTTTGTCACTTTCATGGTCATGTAGTGAAGATCTATTCATCTACTGAATGAACTGTCTTGAAGATAGCTAAATGTTTTTACGATTTAGATTTTTAAGAAAACGTACAAACAAGGGACGGCGAGTTTGTCACTTTCCCCATCGACAACCATCTTGACCAAATCCGGTCCTGCTCTGCTAAACATCATGTAAACGACCGTGACAGGACGTTCCTGTCAGAAACACTGGCTGTTTTAACGTCATTTACGGTAGATACTCAGATGAAAGACCGCCCTCCCCACAAGCAGTGGTATAATTAAAGCAGTGCGTGCCGTTGAAACAGTCTGCTTTGAGAATAAGGGTCTAGATAAGCAAGCAAGTAAATACTCTGTGTGCCCAACATCATTTTAAACAGTCTGATTTGCTCTTTGATTCTGTTCACAATGGCACAGGTCAACAGATGTCTGAAACAGCTGTTCTTTGGATTCAACATGTTGTTAGGGGTAAGCAATATTAAGATGAGATAACCTCCTACATTTTATTGTTCAGTAAGTGTACCTGGTGTTGGTTTATTCATAAATTTTTCTGCCTGTGTGTCTTTTAACCTCTTTATTTATTTTTGTTTGACTACTTTGATTGTGTATGTTTCTAACTTTTCTTGATGTATTAATATATTGCATTGTAAATTGGTTTTCATGGTGTTTCAGATTGCAGGGTGTGTCCTATTGGTTTTGGGAATGACACGGTTTTCATGGTGTTTCAGATTGCAGGGTGTGTCCTATTGGTTTTGGGAATGACACGGTTTTCATGGTGTTTCAGATTGCAGGGTGTGTCCTATTGGTTTTGGGAATGACACGGTTTTCATGGTGTTTCAGATTGCAGGGTGTGTCCTATTGGTTTTGGGAATGACACGGTTTTCATGGTGTTTCAGATTGCAGGGTGTGTCCTATTGGTTTTGGGAATGACACGGTTTTCATGGTGTTTCAGATTGCAGGGTGTGTCCTATTGGTTTTGGGAATGACACGGTTTTCATGGTGTTTCAGATTGCAGGGTGTGTCCTATTGGTTTTGGGAATGACACGGTTTTCATGGTGTTTCAGATTGCAGGGTGTGTCCTATTGGTTTTTGACACGGTTTTCATGGTGTTTCAGATTGCAGGGTGTGTCCTATTGGTTTTGGGAATGGTGTTTCAGATTGCAGGGTGTGTCCTATTGGTTTTGGGAATGACACGGTTTTCATGGTGTTTCAGATTGCAGGGTGTGTCCTATTGGTTTTGGGAATGACACTATTGGGTTTTGGTGTTTCAGATTGCAGGGTGTGTCCTATTGGTTTTGGGAATGACACTGTTTTCATGGTGTTTCAGATTGCAGGGTGTGTCCTATTGGTTTTGGGAATGACACGGTTTTCATGGTGTTTCAGATTGCAGGGTGTGTCCTATTGGTTTTGGGAATGACACGGTTTTCATGGTGTTTCAGATTGCAGGGTGTGTCCTATTGGTTTTGGGAATGACACGGTTTTCATGGTGTTGCAGATTGCAGGGTGTGTCCTATTGGTTTTGGGAATGACACGGTTTTCATGGTGTTTCAGATTGCAGGGTGTGTCCTATTGGTTTTGGGAATGACACGGTTTTCATGGTGTTTCAGATTGCAGGGTGTGTCCTATTGGTTTTGGGAATGACACTGTTTTCATGGTGTTTCAGATTGCAGGGTGTGTCCTATTGGTTTTGGGAATGACACGGTTTTCATGGTGTTGCAGATTGCAGGGTGTGTCCTATTGGTTTTGGGAATGACACGGTTTTCATGGTGTTTCAGATTGCAGGGTGTGTCCTATTGGTTTTGGGAATGATCGCAGCACCACATAATACAGAGGTGAAATTATCCAACTAATTAACAACAACTGTACAATCTAAGTCTCACCCCCCCCCCCTCAATGACAATGCTTGTGATCCTGTTTTCCAGCATGACCAAGGAGAGTCAATTGGCTTGACATGGATTATATCGACTGCAGTTGTTTCTGTGCTGCTCTCTTTACTTGGAGCATATGGTGCATACCAAGAGAACGTTGTGATACTGAGATTGGTGAATACTTGAATCTCATTGGCTCAATACAAAACCGTTTTAAAACATCACATTATTAGCCTGTATTGACCATAGTGTTTATATAATACAGAATCAAACTTTTCCTGCAAGAGACAATGATATGGTTGCATGGTAACATTGTTTTATTCAATGTGGCAAAATATATATATATATAATAACATTTTAAAGAAATGTATTAAACAAAACTGTGTGATTGTATATGATTTACTAATTGTTTGTTTGCCCTTAAATGTGTATTTTTTTCAGTTCCTTGGAATAATAGGCTTTGGATCAATCCTTTTTCTTATTTTGGGATTTAAAGTGGCTCGTTCAATGCCTGAGGTAAACTTTTCTTTAGATATTTAAAATCTATGGCATTATTCTTTTTAAAAAATGCTTTGATTTTATGCCGATACATCACCAACACTGTTTATCTTAAACTAAGCTGTTATACAGAAGGTTTTTAAAGTTCTCTAGACAAGCTATTGCTATTATTTATTATTATTTCACAGTTTATATTTTGTACATTTACTTTGTGGCTTAATTAACACTTTAAATTAAATATAAAAGCATCTTAAATTGATGAATCCTCTCAAATTGTGTATTTTTTTTCCCTTGTTATTTAAGGCCATGCAAATGATTAAAGAAAACCTCCCTGCAATTACATCAGAAATGATGGCTGATGCAGAGCAGCGACAAACTATCATGGCTCTACAAGTACAAGTACTGTGGAAGTCTACATATTGTCCACAATTATTCATATTCATAAATAGGTGGCAAAATGTCCTAAATTCCCAGGTTTTCCAAAATCCTGGATGCAGGATTCTGGATTCCATGTGTAACGGATGTGAAACGGCTAGCTAGTTAGCGGTGGTGCTGGTGTAACGGATGTGAAATGGCTAGCTAGTTAGCTGTGGTGCGCGCTAAATAGCATTTCAATCGGTGACATCACTTGCTCTGAGACCTTGAAGTAGTGGTTCCCCTTGCTCTGCAATGGCCGTGGCTTTTGTGGAGCGATGGGTAACAATGCTTCTTGGGTGACTGTTGTCTGTGTGCAGAGGGTCCCTGGTTCGCGCCCGGGTAGGGGCGAAGGGACGGATTGAAGTTATACTGTTACATTCCCTTGGTAATCTGGGAATCTTCCAGACAGGATTTATGGAAAACCTGTGAATTTTTAAAAAATTACCTGAATTTTGCAACACAATTCATAAAGAATTCTTAATCTGTCATGATCAATTTGTAAGACTAGCAATGTAAATTTCTCACTGTTTCTCACCTTGTGTTCACTGTTTCTAACCTTGTGTTCACTGTTTCTAACCTTGTGTTCACTGTTTCTAACCTTGTGTTCACTGTTTCTTGTGTTCACTGTTTTTCTTGTGTTCATCTTGTGTTCACTGTTTCTCACCTTGTGTTCACCTTGTGTTCACTGTTTCTAACCTTGTGTTCACTGTTTCTAACTGTTTCCTTTGTGTTTCTCTTGTGTTCACTGTTTCTAACCTTGTGTTCACTGTTTCTCACCTTGTGTTCACTGTTTCTTGTGTTCACTGTTTCTCACCTTGTGTTCATCTTGTGTTCACTGTTTCTCACCTTTGTGTTTTCTATCTTGTGTTCACTGTTTCTCACCTTGTGTTCACTGTTTCTCACCTTGTGTTCACTTGTGTTCACTGTTTCTCACCTTGTGTTCGTAACCTTGTGTTCACTGTTTCTCACCTTGTGTTCACTGTTTCTAACCTTGTGTTCACTGTTTCTAACCTTGTGTTCACTGTTTCTAACCTTGTGTTCACTGTTTCTAACCTTGTGTTCACTGTTTCTCACCTTGTGTTCACTGTTTCTCACCTTGTGTTCACTGTTTCTAACCTTGTGTTCACTGTTTCTCACCTTGTGTTCACTGTTTCTAATCTTGTGTTCACTGTTTCTCACCTTGTGTTCACTGTTTCTTGTGTTCACCTTGTGTTCACTGTTTCTAACCTTGTGTTCACTGTTTCTAACCTTGTGTTCACTGTTTCTAACCTTGTGTTCACTGTTTCTAACCTTGTGTTCACTGTTTCTCACCTTGTGTTCACTGTTTCTAACCTTGTGTTCACTGTTTCTAACCTTGTGTTCACTGTTTCTAACCTTGTGTTCACTGTTTCTAACCTTGTGTTCACTGTTTCTCACCTTGTGTTCATCTTGTGTTCACTGTTTCTCACCTTGTGTTCACTGTTTCTAATCTTGTGTTCACTGTTTCTCACCTTGTGTTCTTGTGTTCACTGTTTCTAACCTTGTGTTCACTGTTTCTAACCTTGTGTTCACTGTTTCTAACCTTGTGTTCACTGTTTCTAACCTTGTGTTCACTGTTTCTCTTGTGTTCACTTGTGTTTCTCACCTTGTGTGTTTTCTGTTTCTGTGTTTCTCACCTTGTGTTCACTGTTTCTCACCTTGTGTTCACTGTTTCTAACCTTGTGTTCACTGTTTCTCACCTTGTGTTCACTGTTTCTCACCTTGTGTTCACTGTTTCTCACCTTGTGTTCACTGTTTCTCACCTTGTGTTCACTGTTTCTAACCTTGTGTTCACTGTTTCTAACCTTGTGTTCACTGTTTCTCACCTTGTGTTCACCTTGTGTTCACTGTTTCTCACCTTGTGTTCACTGTTTCTAACCTTGTGTTCACTGTTTCTCACCTTGTGTTCACTGTTTCTCAACCTTGTGTTCATTGTTTCTTGTGTTCACCTTGTGTTCACTGTTTCTAACCTTGTGTTCACTGTTTCTCACCTTGTGTTCACTGTTTCTCACCTTGTGTTCACTGTTTCTCACCTTGTGTTCACTGTTTCTAACCTTGTGTTCATCTTGTGTTCACTGTTTCTCACCTTGTGTTCACTGTTTCTCACCTTGTGTTCACTGTTTCTCACCTTGTGTTCACTGTTTCTCACCTTGTGTTCACTGTTTCTAACCTTGTGTTCACCTTGTGTTCACTGTTTCTCACTGTTTCTAATCTTGTGTTCACTGTTTCTCACCTTGTGTTCACTGTTTCCTTGTGTTCACTGTTTCTCACCTTGTGTTCACTGTTTTCTCACCTTGTGTTCACTGTTTCTAACCTTGTGTTCTGTTTCTAACCTTGTGTTCACTGTTTCTGTTTCTCACCTTGTGTTCACTGTTTCTAACCTTGTGTTCATCTTGTGTGTTTTCACTGTTTCTCACCTGTGTTTCATCTTGTGTTCACTGTTTTCTCACCTTGTGTTCACTGTTTCTCACCTTGTGTTCACTGTTTCTAACCTTGTGTTCACTGTTTCTAACCTTGTGTTAACCTTGTGTTCACTGTTTCTCACCTTGTGTTCACCTTGTGTGTTTCTAACCTTGTGTTCACTGTTTCTAACCTTGTGTTCACTGTTTCTAACCTTGTGTTCACTGTTTCTAACCTTGTGTTCACTGTTTCTAACCTTGTGTGTGTTTCACCTTGTGTTCACTGTTTCTAACCTTGTGTTCACTGTTTCTAACCTTGTGTTCACTGTTTCTCACCTTGTGTTCACTGTTTCTAACCTTGTGTTCACTGTTTCTAACCTTGTGTTCACTGTTTCTCATCTTGTGTTCACTGTTTCTAACCTTGTGTTCACTGTTTCTAACCTTGTGTTCACTGTTTCTCACCTTGTGTTCACTGTTTCTAACCTTGTGTTCACTGTTTCTCACCTTGTGTTCACTGTTTCTCACCTTGTGTTCACTGTTTCTCACCTTGTGTTCACTGTTTCTAACCTTGTGTTCATTGTTTCTCACCTTGTGTTCACTGACAACTGTGTTTGCTTGTTGCAGGGTAAGTGTTGTGGAATAATGAGTTACAGAGACTGGGATAGCAATATTCCAGAGACCTGTCAATGTTCTAGTTTCAAGTCAGACCCATCCAAATGTATGGAGGTTCAAATGACTAAAGATGGCGGCAACTGGGTAAGTAAAAAAAAAAACGTCAGCTGTTTTAAATGTTGCTAGGACTTTTTAATCCTAACTGTGATTTGAGCAGGAATAACTCCCGGCAACCAACTAATTCAATTACGAGGAATGCTACATATAATAAAAACCATTTACAGGACAAGTCAAAGGTTTGGACACGCCTACTCATTCAAGAGTTTTTCTTTATTTTTACTATTTTCTACATTGTGAAGACATAGAAACTATGAAATAACACATATAGAATCATGTAGTAACCAAAAAAAGTGTTCAATAAATCTAGATTTTAGATTCTTCAAAGCAGCCACCCTTTGCCTTGATGACAGCTTTAGACACTCTTGGTATTCTCTCAACCAGCTTCACTTGGAATGCTTTTCCAAAAGTCTTGAAGGAGTTCCCACATATGCTGAGCACTTGTTGGCTGGTTGTCCTTCACTCTGCTGTCCAGCTGTCAAATGAATTTAACAATTCCTATATGTGTTCATTAACCAATTCAATTAAAATCATTCTGTCTGTTTCTAAGAATTTGTAAGATCCTTATTTGCATGAAATAGACAGAGACCAGTCTATCAAAATTAGTCAATAGTATTTATTCTCGGAACGCGCTGCTCATAGAACCCTGTACAACAGTTTATATATCAAATATGACATCATAGGTTATAAAATGAATCTCCTCCTCTCGACCAGGACAAAGCAGGTTCAAAAGTTCATTCCAACTTTCTAGCGCACACACACGACACACACTATATCTGCATTAACTCATGAAGTCTCACCATAGTTTATCACTACTTAGCAGACAGTTCCAGATACGGAAAACCCGGAGAGGCTCTCGCTGTCTTATTTGATCGCCATAGAGTTATAGTTGAGTCGGTTCAAGCATAGGTTAATGATCTTCTTTGCTTACTTAAGACACACACATTCCTTCCTACACAATGGTTATCATTACCAATGACCCCTTATCCATGCTACATAACCTCTTTCTTAGGAACTACCATTATTCATCAGATATTGTAAAACAGGGTAGAGTTTAATTAGTTATAGTTCTATTTAAATGTAGATATTGTTTAGTCATTATTCATAAAATTCCAAACACAAACTCATCCCAAACCATCTCAATTGGGTTGAGGTCGGGTGATAGTGGAGGCCAGGTCATCTGATGCCACACTCTATCACTCTCCTTCTTGGTTAAATATCCCTTACACAGTCTGGAGGTGTTTTGGGTCATTGTCCTGTTGAATAACAAGCGGAAACCAGATGGGATGGCGTATCGCTGCATAATGTTGTGGTAGCCGTGCTGGTTAAGTGTGCTTTTGAGTTCTAATTAAATCACCAACAGTGTCACCAGCAAAGCACCCCCAAACCATCACACCACCTCCTCCATGCTTCACGGTGGGAACTACACATGCAGATATCATCTATTCACCTACTCTGCGTCTCACAGACACAGCGGTTGGACAGATTTCCACCAGTCTAATGTCCATTGCTCGTGTTTCTTGGCCCAAGCAAATCTCTTCTTATTATTGGTGAACTTTAGTAGTGGTTTCTTTGCAGCAATTCGACCATGAAGGCCTGATTCACACAGTCTCCTCTGAACAGTTGATATGTGTCTGTTACTAGAACATTGTGAAGCATTTATTTGGGCTGCAGTTTCTGAAGCTGGTAACTCTACTGAACTTATCCTCTGCAGCAGAGGTAACTCTGGGTCTTCTTTTCCTGTGGCGGTCCTCATGAGAGCCAGTTTCATCATAGCTCTTGATGGTTTTTGCAACTGCGCATGAAGAAATTTCTTGACATTTTCCGGGTTGACTGACCTTCATGTCTTATAGTAATGATGGACTGTCGTATCTCTTTTATTATTTGACTTGGTCTTTTACCAAATAGGGCTGTCTTCTCTATACCACCCCAACCTTGTCACAACTTGACTGATTGGCTCAAAAGCATTAAGAAGGAAAGAAATTCCACAAATGATCTTTTATCAAGGCACACCTGTTAATTGAAATGTATTCCAGGTGACTACCTCATGAAGCTGGTTGAGAGAATGCCATGTGTGTGCAAAGCTGTCATCAAGGCAAAGGGTGTCTACTTTGAAGAATCTCAAAAATATATTTTGATTTGTTTAACACTTTTTTGGTTACTACATGGTTCCATATGTGTTATTTCATAGTTGTGATGTCTTCACTATTATTCTACAATGTAGAAAATAGTCCAAATAAAGAAAACCCCTTGAATGAGTAGGTGTGTGCACACTATTGACTGGTACTGTCGGTCAAAGACATTTGAATCCAATAATGTTATTTTGAAACTTGTTTTTCTTGCGTTTATTGTTACTTCAGGGAAGATCTGACAAATCTGAAATGATGTGGATCTACAGAGAGGTAATGCTTCTTATTGTCAGCCAAAACAACACTACGCAACGCATTCGGGAGTATTCAGAACCTTTCCCCTTTCCCACATTATGTTACATTAAAGCTTTATTTTAAAATGGATTTAAATTTTTTTTTAAATAACAATTTACTCGTTAATCTATACACAATACCCCATAATGACAAAATGAAAACAGGTTTGTAGAAACTTTGGCATATGTATTAAAAATAAAACCAACAGAAGTATCTTATTTACATAAGCATTCAGATCCTTCGCTATGAGACCCGATATTGAGCTCAGGTGCATCCTGTTTCCATTTTTTTTAATTTGACATTTTTTTAACAAGGCAAGTCAGCTAAAGAACAAATTATTATTTACAATGACAGCCCACCACGGCCAAACTCAAACCAGTTGGGCCAATTGTGCACCGCCCACCCTATGGGCTCCCAATCACAGCCGGTTGTGATACAGCCTGGAATCGAACCAGGGTCTGTAGTGACACTTCTAGCACTGAGATGACCGCTGCATCACTCAGGAGCCCATTGATTATCCTTGAGATGTTTCTTCAACTTGATTGGAGTCCACCTGTGGTAATTTCAACTGATTGGTCATGATTTGGAAAGGCACACACCTGTCTATTTAAGGTCCCACAGTTGACAGTGCATGTCAGAGCAAAAACCAAGCCATGATGTCAAAGGAATTGTCCGTAGAGCTCCGAGACAGAATTGTGTCGAGGCACATATCTGGGGAGGGGTAGCAAAATATTTCTGCAGCATTGAAGCCATCAAGAACACAGTGGACTATATCATTCTTAAATGGAAGAAGTTTGAAACCACCGAGACTCTTCCTAGCTACTGTAGCCTACTGTACTGAACCCTACACCACCCTACCATACTGTACCCTACTCCACTGTACCCTACTCTACTGAACCCTACACCACCCTACCCTACTCTACTGAACCCTACACCACCCTACCCTACTCTACTGAACCCTACTCTACTGAACCCTACTCTACCTCACCCTACCCTACTCTACTGAACCCTACTCTACTGAACCCTACTCTACTGAACCCTACTCTAATATAATAATAATAAATGCCATTTAGCGGACGCTTTTATCCAAAGCGACTTACAGTCATGTGTGCATACATTCTACGTATGGGTGGTCCCGGGAATCGAACCCACTACCCTGGCGTTACAAGCGCCATGCTCTACCAACTGAGCTACAGAAGGACCAACCCTACTCTACTGTACCCTACTCTACTGAACCCAACTCCACTGAACCCTACTCTACTGTACAATACTCTACTGTACCCTACTCTACTGTACCCTACTCTACTGAACCCTACTCTACTGTACCCTACTCTACTGTACCCTACTCTACTGTACTCTACTCTACTGTACCCTACTCTACTGTACCCTACTCTACTGAACCCTACTCTACTGTACCCTACACCACCCTACCTTACTCTACTGTACCCTACTTCACTGTACTCTACTCTACTGTACCCTACTCTACTGAACCCTACTCTACTGAACCCTACTCTACTGAACCCTACTCTACTGTACCCTACTCTACTGTACCCTACCCTACTCTACTGAACCCTACTCTACTGTACCCTACTCTACTGTACCCTACCCTACTCTACTGTACCCTACTCTACTGTGCCCTACTGTACTGTACTCTACTGTACTGTACTCTACTGTACTGTACTCTACTGTACTCTACCTTACCCTACTGTACTCTACTGTACTCTATTCTACTGTACTCAATTCTACTCTACTGTACTCTACTGTACTCTACTCTACTGTACTCTACTCTACTGTACTCTACTCTACTGTACCCTACTCTACTGTACCCTACTCTACTCTACTGTACCCTACTCTACTGTACCCTACTGTACTCCACTCTACTCTACTCTACTGTACTCCACTGTACTCTACTCTACTGTACTCTTCTGTCCTCTACTCTACTGTACACTACTCTACTGTACTCTACTGTACTATACTGTACTCTACTGTTCTGTACTCTACTGTACTCTACTCTACTCTACTCTACTGTACTCTACTGTACTCTACTCTACTGTACTCTTCTGTACTCTACTCTACTGTACCCTACTCTACTGTACCCTAGTCTACTGCACTGTACTGTACTGTACCCTACTCTACTGTACTGAGCTCTACTCTACTGTACTGTACTGTACTCTACTGTACCCTAGTCTACTGTACTGTACTGTACCCTACTGTACTGTACTGTACCCTACTGTACTCTACACAAGTTTACTCTACTTGAGTTTCTTATAATTGAAGAGAGGGCCCATGAACTCTTGATCGATTGATCTTGGTCTTGCAACCACTCAAAACCACATAAAGAACCAACTTGTCCTGGTCTCAACTCACACTGGGTCTTGGGTCTATGGGTCCCATAGACCCATTGGGACCAATGTCCTGGTATACATCTTGGTCTTGGCTCCTGGATATTACCTTAGTCTTTGTTTTACAAACCACAGGCAACACAATTTGATGAAAGCAATGCTCTCTTATCATTGGCAGATCACTCTGGACCCATAGAAATCCCCACCCAGTTGACTACTTCTAAATGGTGGAAGCAATGTGACAACGTCTATACCAAAACAAAGTGATATCCTTCTAGACTAGAGTCCTCCTTTTACTGTATATCTAATGGACCAATGAATGTAAATATCAATATCTAATGGACCAATGAATGTAAATATCAATATCTAATGGACCAATGAATGTAAATATCAATATCTAATGGACCAATGAATGTAAATATCAATATCTAATGGACCAATGAATGTAAATATCAATATCTAATGGACCAATGAATGTAAATATCAATATCTAATGGACCAATGAATGTAAATATCAATATCTAATGGACCAATGAATGTAAATATCAATATCTAATGGACCAATGAATGTAAATATCAATATCTAATGGACCAATGAATGTAAATATCAATATCTAATGGACCAATGAATGTAAATATCAATATCTAATGGACCAATGAATGTAAATATCAATATCTAATGGACCAATGAATGTAAATATCAATATCTAATGGACCAATGAATGTAAATATCAATATCTAATGGACCAATGAATGTAAATATCAATATCTAATGGACCAATGAATGTAAATATCAATATCTAATGGACCAATGAATGTAAATATCAATATCTAATGGACCAATGAATGTGAAAATATCAATATCTAATGGACCAATGAATGTAAATATCAATATCTAATGGACCAATGAATGTAAATATCAATATCTAATGGACCAATGAATGTAAATATCAATATCTAATGGACCAATGAATGTAAATATCAATATCTAATGGACCAATGAATGTAAATATCAATATCTAATGGACCAATGAATGTAAACATGAATGTACGTGTCTCTCCTCTCAGCCCTGTGGTCCTCTCATCTTGGAGAACTTCGACTCAGCTTTTAAGACCGTACTTGGATTCTTCCTTGGATTCGGTTTGTATGCTGTAAGGAATAATTTGTAATAATTTAGCTTATACATTATACATAACTGTCACGCCCTGGTCTTAGTATTTTGTGTTTTCTTTATTATTTTGTTCAGGCCAGGGTGTGACATGGGTTAATTATGTGGTGTGTTTTGTCTTGGGGTTTTTGTAGGTATTGGGATTGTGGTATAGTGGGGTTTTCTAGAAAAGTCTATGGTTGCCTGAAGTGGTTCTCAATCAGAAGCAGGTGTTTATCGTTGTCTCTGATTGGGAACCATATTTAGGCAGCCATATTCTTTGAGTGTTTTGTGGGTGATTGTTTGCACCAGATAAGGCTGTTTAGTTGTCTTGTCTTGTCTTGTCTTGTCTTGTCTTGTCTTGTCTTGTCTTGTCTTGTCTTGTCTTGTCTTGTCTTGTCTTGTCTTGTCTTGTCTTGTCTTGTCTTGTCTTGTCTTGTCTTGTCTTGTCTTGTCTTTTATTAAAGATGAATCAAAATAACCACGCTGCATTTTGGTCCTCCTCTCCTTTGACGGAAGAAAACAATAACAAATATTCCTTTTGTCATTGTTGTTGTTGTTTATCTCTGATTTACCCGTCCTCCCATGTTTGATTGAATTCCAGCCATACTGCGTTATGGGTAATGTAGTTTTGTAATATCCTTCCCACAGTGTATTGGGCAAGTGTTATCCGGTGTGATGATTCGTCAGGTCAAGAAGGTGCAGTCTACTGACGTCCCTGAGACTATAGAAGATGGACATCGTTTCACACCGCAATTCCAAGCAAATCGCCATGTGGAGGGAGTTGAACCAACAACCTTCTACCCATAACCAGGGATGAGGTCAGGGTTTCAGGGTTTTTGGCATCCTGGCAAGCGGCGAGGAGTAGAAGGTGCTTGAACAACGTGAGATGAGGTGCAACCAGATAAAGAATATGAGCGTTAGGGAACGAAAAGGCACAACTCACTGCTCACAGTTACAAATGATGTCGTTTTGGAGTCACTGTTATTGTAAATCAAATATGTTTTAATGAATAATCCTGAATGAATCGTGAGTAAGGATGAGTGAGAAACTTACAGAGGCGCTAATATCACAACTCACAGTTATAAACATGACGCTTCGTTTATCTCATTTGTGTATAACATTATTTATATATTTTTAAATCATAATAAAGTTTAGTCCATAGCTTTTCTGGTCCTTCTCATGAAGTCCATTAAAACGGAGCAAAACGTCAAGATTTTAACTCAACTTAGATTAGTAACGTATCAATCTTTTAACTAAGAACGAAAGTCATGCCTTTTTTTTAAAAACTTTTACATTCAGGCTAGAAGAGTAAGAAGTGACCTCAGTGTGACCTTAGTGTGTCCTTAGTGTGTCCTTAGTGTGACCTTAGTGTGACCGTAGTGTGTCCTTAGTGTGTCCTTAGTGTGACCTTAGTGTGTCCTTAGTGTGACCTTAGTGTGTCCTTAGTGTGTCCTTAGTGTGACCTTAGTGTGTCCTTAGTGTGACCTTAGTGTGACCTTAGTGTGTCCTTAGTGTGACCTTAGTGTGACCTTAGTGTGTCCTTAGTGTGTCCTTAGTGTGACCTTAGTGTGTCCATAGTGTGACCTTCGTGTGACCTTCAGAGTGAGACATTATGAAGCACTGTAATAGGGACGTTCTGCTCTAGACGCACTGACAACAATGAATGACTGCGTCCCAAACGGTATCCTCTTCTCTACTACCCCATAAGGGCTCTGGTCACAAATAGTGCACTACATAGGGAATAGGGTGCCGTTTGGGAAGCAGGCCAACGTAATCAGGAAGCTCTGCTCCAACCCCACACTGACAATACGCTCTGTCTTCTGTCGATATGGCTTGTAAATCAGCTTTCTGAGATGAGCTGTGTTGTTTACGTTGGAAATCATGTCTTATTGTACACAGCTACATTGCTAGATTGTATTTCCACAGTAACGTGTCGTCAGAAACCAAACGTCTAGAGACTAAACGTCCATGCAAGCAGCACAAGTATTGGGACAGTGACACAATAAATGATGTCGTTTTGGAGTCACTGTTATTGTAAATAAAGTATGTTTTAATGAATAATCCTGAATGAATCGTGAGTAAGGATGAGTGAGAAACTTACAGAGGCACTAATATCTGAAACACAACCAAAACAAGCAGCAGTCACAAGCTTGATGTGATCAGTATGTGCTATGAATATGGAACCAAATACTACACTTTTGACTACTTTAATACACCTATGAGTGAATTTGTACAAAAAAAGTGCTGTAATTTCTTAACAGTTCACCCGATATAGACAACAAGACACTCAAATGAAAGTTGACAGGCTGCACTTTAACCTCAAAGTTTGTATCATTTAAAATCCAAAGTGATGGAGTACAGAACCAAAACAACAACACAAAATGGTGTTGTTACGTACAGCTCTTGGAGACGAGACACCCTGCTACATCTCAACTCCCCGTGGAGGGAAACGAGACACCCTGCTACATCTCAACTCCCCGTGGAGGGAAACGAGACACCCTGCTACATCTCAACTCCCCGTGGAGGGAAACGAGACACCCTGCTACATCTCAACTCCCCGTGGAGGGAAACGAGACACCCTGCTACATCTCAACTCCCCGTGGAGGGAAACGAGACACCCTGCTACATCTCAACTCCCCGTGGAGGGAAACGAGACACCCTGCTACATCTCAACTCCCCGTGGAGGGAAACGAGACACCCTGCTACATCTCAACTCCCCGTGGAAGGAAACGAGACACCCTGCTACATCTCAACTCCCTGTGGAGGGAAACGAGACACCCTGCTACATCTCAACTCCCCGTGGAGGGAAACGAGACACCCTGCTACATCTCAACTCCCCGTGGAGGGAAACGAGACACCCTGCTACATCTCAACTCCCCGTGGAGGGAAACGAGACATCCTGCTACATCTCAACTCCCCGTGGAGTGAAACAGTATGTTACTACATCTCAACTCCCCGTGGAGTGAAACAGTATATTACTACATCTCAACTCCCCGAGGAGTGAAACAGTATGTTCCTACATCTCAACTCCCCGAGGAGTGAAACAGTATATTACTACATCTCAACTCCCCGAGGAGTGAAACAGTATATTACTACATCTCAACTCCCCGTGGAGTGAAACAGTATGTTACTACATCTCAACTCCCTGTGGAGGGAAACAATATGTTACTACATCTCAACTCCCTGTGGAGGGAAACAGTATGTTACTACATCTCAACTCCCCGTGGAGGGAAACGAGACACCCTGCTACATCTCAACTCCCCGTGGAGGGAAACTTGACACCCTGCTACATCTCAACTCCCCGTGGAGTGAAACAGTATGTTACTACATCTCAACTCCCTGTGGAGGGAAACGAGACACCCTGCTACATCTCAACTCCCCGTGGAGGGAAACGAGACACCCTGCTACATCTCAACTCCCCGTGGAGGGAAACGAGACACCCTGCTACATCTCAACTCCCCGTGGAGTGAAACAGTATATTACTACATCTCAACTCCCTGTGGAGTGAAACAGTATGTTACTACATCTCATCTCCCCGTGGAGTGAAACAGTATATTACTACATCTCATCTCCCCGTGGAGTGAAACAGTATATTACTACATCTCATCTCCCCGTGGAGTGAAACAGTATGTTACTACATCTCAACTCCCGTGGAGTGAAACAGTTCCTACATCTACTGTTACTACATCTCAACTCCCAGAGGAGTGAAACAGTATGTTCCTACATCTCAACTCCCAGAGGAGTGAAACAGTATGTTCCTACATCTCAACTCCCAGAGGAGTGAAACAGTATATTACTACATCTCAACTCCCCGTGGAGTGAAACAGTATGTTACTACATCTCAACTCCCAGAGGAGTGAAACAGTATGTTACTACATCTCAACTCCCAGAGGAGTGAAACAGTATGTTACTACATCTCAACTCCCAGAGGAGTGAAACAGTATGTTACTACATCTCAACTCCCCGTGGAGGGAAACGAGACACCCTGCTACATCTCAACTCCCCGTGGAGGGAAACGAGACACCCTGCTACATCTCAACTCCCCGTGGAGTGAAACAGTATGTTCCTACATCTCAACTCCCCGAGGAGTGAAACAGTATGTTCCTACATCTCAACTCCCAGAGGAGTGAAACAGTATGTTCCCCTGAAACATCTCAACTCCCAGAGGAGTGAAACAGTATACTACATCTACTCCCTGAAACATCTCACATCTCAACCCAGAGGAGTGAAACAGTATGTTACTACATCTCAACTCCCAGAGGAGTGAAACAGTATGTTCCTACATCTCAACTCCCAGAGGAGTGAAACAGTATGTTCCTACATCT
>NW_025746101.1:0-10000 GCF_021184085.1 Oncorhynchus gorbuscha
GATCTACCATACTATACTGGGTGGGATCCATACTATACTGGGTGGGATCCACCATACTACACTGGGTGGGATCTACCATACTATACTGGGTGGGATCTACCATACTATACTGTGGGATCTACCATACTATACTGGGATACCATACCATACTTCACTGGGTGGTATCCATCGTACTATACTGGGTGGGATCTACCATACTATACTGGGTGAGATCTACCATACTACACTGGGTGGGATCCATCGTACTATACTGGGTGGTTTGGAATCCACAGTACTATACTGAGTGTGATACACCATTCTATACTGGGTGGGATCCATCGTACTATACTGGGTGGGATCCACCGTACTACACTGGCTGGGGTGGGATCTACCATACTACACTAGGTGGGATCCATCGTACTACACTAGGTGGGATCCATCGTACTACACTAGGTGGGATCCATCGTACTCTACTGGGTGGTTTGGGATCCATCGTAGTATACTGGGTGGTTTGGGATCCATCGTAGTATACTGGGTGGTTTAGGATCCATCGTATTATACTGGGTGGGATTCACCATAATATACCTGGTTGGGTGGGATCCTCCGTACTATACTGGGTGGTTTGGGATCCACCGTACTATACTGGGTGGGATTCACCATAATATACCTGGTTGGGTGGGATCCTCCGTACTATACTGGGTGGTTTGGGATCCACCGTACTATACTGGGTGGGATTCACCATAATATACCTGTTTGGGTAGGTTCCTCCGTACTATACTGGGTGTGACCCACAATTCTATACTGTGTGGGATCCACCGTAGTTATCCACTCGAAGCATTTGTTGAACAATGATATATTGACATACAGGCTAGTTAGTGGATGATATAACTGTGTTTCCTCTTACTGTTGCTGTGAACTGGTGCTACTCTGCTTCCATCCTTACTTGTCATTTAACATTATTTTGTGGAAAGACTTACCCTTACAAGATCTGTGTCCTTGTCTGTCACTTGGAGGGTAACGCTGTGCTTTCAGGGGTTGGGAACTAACAACTATGTCTTATTTCAGGGAAGGGAACTATCAACAATGTGTGCTTTCAGGGGATGGTTACTAACATGACTATGTGATTTTAGGGGATGGGTATTTTCACACGTCAGACCAGTCTTAAGATAGACCAATACACACACACACACACACACACACACACACACACACACACACACACACACACACACACACACACACACACACACACACACACACACACACACACACACACACACACACACACACACACACACACACACACACATCAACGATAAACAAACCATCCATTCTGATCTTTGCCCCTCATCCGTGCAGGTGTGAGTTCGCCTCTCAGGCAGATCACATTCAGAGGCTGGTGGTAACAACATGTCCGCCTCCCTCCTGCCTCGGTGAGAAAATGGCTGACAAGGATGCAGGAACCCAGACTGGTGAAGAGCAGAGTTACAACATGTCCTCCTCTCTCCTGCCTCAGTGAGAAAATGGCTGACAAGGATGCAGGAACCCAGACTGGTGAAGAGCAGAGTTTAGGCGAAGGGATACTTATACAGATGCAGCGAGGAAAAGAAGCTGTAGACTTTAGTTTCTGCATTGTTTTAAACCTACACCTACAGTAGGTGTATTAAATGGAGTTCCACACTGTTTGGGATGAAGATTCATTTAATCAAATTACGCATGTTGATTTATTTTTCATATACCAACCGTATTCAATCATTTACAGGTTACATGACACTGAAGACCTTCCTTGTCCTCAGCCTTTAGATCGGTTGATCTAAACTCAATTTACTCCGCTGCACTATCAATACTAGAAAGTAATGTAACGGATGACCATTGAGTGTGTTCAAAACCCTATAGAATAGAAGTGTAGCGGTCGTTGGTGGAAGAAGCTGAGGACCAAAGAGCAGCGTGGTTCGTGTTCCTCATTTATTAAATAGAACTGAACACTAAATACAACGTAGCAAAAGGACCAACCGAAACAGCTCCGGCAAAATAGACAGCAACGACCCACACCACACAGGTACGGTGCCGTTTGGGAGGAATTAGGGTTCTATTTGGGAGGAATATAGCTCTATTTGGGAGGGAATAGGGTGCCATTTGGGAGGGATTAGGGTTCCATTTGGGAGGGAATGGGGTTCTATTTGGGAGGTATTATGTTTCCATTTGGGAGGAATTGGGTTCTATTTGGGAGGGATTAGGGTTCCATTTGGGAGGGATTAGGGTTCCATTTGGGAGGGAATGGGGTTCTATTTGGGAGGTATTAGGTTTCCATTTGGGAGGGATTAGGTTTCCATTTGGGAGGAATTGGGTGCCATTTGGGAGGGATTAGGGTTCCATTTGGGAGGGAATAGGGTTCCATTTGGGAGGGAATAGGGTTCCATTTGGGAGGGATTAGGGTTCCATTTGGGAGGGAATAGGGTGTAATTTGGGAGGGAATAGGGCTCCATTTGGGAGGGAATAGGGCTCCATTTGGGAGGGAATGGTGTGCCATTTGGGAATGAATGGGGTGTAATTTGGGAGGGAATGAGGTGTAATTTGGGATTGAATAGGGTGCCATTTGGGAGGGAATAGGGCTCCATTTGGGAGGGAATAGGGTGCCATTTGGGAGGGAAGAGGGCTCCATTTGGGAGGGAATAGGGCTCCATTTGGGAGGGAATAGGGCTCCATTTGGGAGGGAATAGGGTGCCATTTGGGAGGGAATAGGGTGCCATTTGGGAGGGAATAGGGCTCCATTTGGGAGGGAATAGGGCTCCATTTGGGAGGGAATAGGGTGCCATTTGGGAGGGAATAGGGTGCCATTTGAGAGGGAATAGGGCTCCATTTGGGAGGGAATAGGGTGCCATTTGGGAGGGAATAGGGCTCCATTTGGGAGGCAGTCATTGAAATCAAGGAAACCTGACCTACCAACTCCAGTCACCAGATGAGAAATCCAGACCTCATTTCTTGGCCCATAGTTTTCTTGTATCTGTGAGGCTGTCTTGGAACATGCATGCACGCACACACACACCCCCACCCACGCATGCACACACACACCCATGCACACACACACACACACACACACACTCACACACTCACACACACACTATACTTTGGATAGGTACTCAGTGTTCTGATTCCTCAGTGTGGTGTATGCCTTTTTATGCCAAATGAGATTTAGAGACAGGGAAGGAAGGAAGGAGGGAAGGAAGGGGAGGGAAGGAAGGGGAGGGAAGGAGGGAGGGAGATAGAGAAAGGGGATGGGGAGAGCGGAAGGGGATGGGGAGAAATAATGATGGAAAGAAAGATGGGAGAGAGATAGAGATAGGAAGAGAGAGGGAGGGACTTGGATAAGGAGAGAGGTTGAACAACCTTTCTCTAATCTCTTCAGGGTCATGTTTTTTGAAGTAACTTTAGCTTGTGAATCACAGCCCTCTGTGTTCTCCCCAAGATTAGATTATGTTTAATCATAATGTACAGAGATAGTTCATAAACAAAAACAACCACTAAAACAACAACTACAACAACTACTTCTACAACAACTATAAAAACAACAACAAGCAACAACAACAACTATAACAAAAACATCTACAAAAAAACTACAACAACTATAACACCAACATCTACAAATAAACTACAACAACTATAACACCAACAACTACAACAGGAACAACTACACCTGCAGCAAAAATTACAACAACAACTACACCCACAACAAGTACAACAACTACACCCACAACAAGTACAACAACTACACCCACAACAAGTACAACAACTACACCCACAACAAGTACAACAACTACACCCACAACAAGTACAACAACTACACCCACAACAAGTACAACAATTACACCCACAACAAGTACAACAACTACACCCACAACAAGTACAACAACTACACCCACAACAAGTACAACAACTACACCCACAACAAGTACAACAACTACACCCACAACAAGTACAACAACTACACCCCAACAAACAACAAGTACAACAACTACACCCACAACAAGTACAACAACTACACCCACAACAAGTACAACAACTACACCCACAACAAGTACAACAACTACACCCACAACAAGTACAACAACTACACCCACAACAAGTACAACAACTACACCCACAACAAGTACAACAACTACACCCACAACAAGTACAACAACTACACCCACAACAACAACAACTACACCCACAACAAGTACAACAACTACACCCACAACAAGTACAACAACTATACCCACAACAAGTACAACAACTACACCCACAACAAGTACAACAACTACACCCACAACAAGTACAACAACTACACTCACAACAAGTACAACAACTACACCCACAACAAGTACAACAACTACAACAGCAACAACAACACCAAAACACATTAAACCAAAATCACCAATCTAATTCCACCTGCATATATTAACAATAGTAATGTAGAGTATAATTGATAAGCTATGGAAATACTGTCCCTGTTTATCTGTGTGCTAAAATCCACAGACAGAGGTCAAGTTACTTGAGCGTTGGCTAATGCCTGGCGGGACGCGTTTGATACTGTCAGCAACAATTTGGTTTTTGGCCAGGGTGCGGCGAGCGAGTGTCAGCCCGATTTAGGCCCTCCCTCGTGGGGTCTGGAACACACTGGCATTCTCATCTCTTGTTGACCATGACTGGAGCTGGCTGGAGAGTAGACAAGGATTACCGTCACACATGCACAGGCGTGAACACACACACACACACAAACACACACACACACACACACAAACACACACACACACTTTGGGAAGGGAAAACCGTGCGGAGAGGCGTGTCATAACACCTCTATGGATGCTCTCTCTGTGTGTGTGTGTGTGTCCAGTGTGTGTGTGTGTGTCTGTGTGTGTGTGTCCAGTGTGTGTGTGTGTGTGTCCAGTGTGTGTGTGTGTGTCCAGTGTGTGTGTGTGTGTCCAGTGTGTGTGTGTGTGTGTGTGTGTGTGTGTGTGTGTGTGTGTGTGTGTGTGTGTGTGTGTGTGTGTGTGTGTGTGTGTGTGTGTGTGTGTGTGTGTGTCTGTCCAGTGTGTGTGTGTGTGTCCAGTGTGTGTGTGTGTGTGTGTGTGTGTGTGTGTGTGTGTGTGTGTGTGTGTGTGTGTGTGTGTGTGTGTGTGTGTGTGTGTGTGTGTGTGTGTGTGTGTGTGTGTGTGTGTCCAGTGTGTGTGTGTGTGTCCAGTGTGTGTGTGTGTGTGTGTGTGTCTGTGTGTGTCCAGTGTGTGTGTGTGTGCGTGTGACTAGTAAATTAATTCAGCAAGGTAGTGAAGCAGAGGAACAGAGGAGGTCTCTGGGGTTGGGAGGGCAGAGCACCATATAGCATGATGCTACATGGCATTACATCTGAATGGGTAAGTTAATAATGTGATTTAATAAAATGGGTCTTTCTGGAATACCTTCTATTGAAGAGAGAGATACAGAGATACAGAGTGAGAGAGAGAGAGAGAGAGAGAGTAGAGAGAGAGAGAGAGAGAGAGAGAGAGAGAGAGAGAGAGAGAGAGAGAGAGAGAGAGAGAGAGAGTAGAGAGAGAGAGAGAGAGTGAGAGAGAGAGAGATGTTAGTTTCACTTTATTTTCTCTCCCCTCTCTCTCTCTCAATCTCTCACCTATATCTATCTCTCTCTCTCACCTATATCTATCTCTCTCTGTCTCTCTCTCTCTCTCTCTCTCTCTCTCTCTCTCTCTCTCTCTCTCTCTCTCTCTCTCTCTCTCTCTCACTCTCTCACCTATATCTATCTCTCTCTCTCACCTATATCTATCTCTCTCTGTCTCTCTCTCTCTCTCTCTCTCTCTCTCTCTCTCTCTCTCTCTCTCTCTCTCTCTCTCTCTTTCACTCTCTCACCTATATCTATCTCTCTCTCTCACCTATATCTATCTCTCTCTGTCTCTCTGTCTCTCTCTCTCACTCTCACTCTCTCACCTATATCTATCTCTCTCTCACCTATATGTCTCTCTCTCACCTATATCTATCTCTCTCTCACTCTCTCACCTATATCTATCTCTCTCTCTCGCCTATATCTATCTCTCTCTCTCGCCTATATCTATCTATCTCTCTCTCACTCTCTAACCTGTATCTATCTCTCTCTCTCTCTCACCTATATCTCTCTCACCTATCTCTCTCTCTGTCTCTCTCACACCTATATCTCTCTCTCTATCTATCTCTCTATCTATCTCTCTCTCTCTCTCTCACCTATATTTCTCTCTCACATATATCTCTCTCTCTCACACCTATATCTATCTCTCCCTCACACCTATATCTATCTCTCATCTATATCTATCTCTCTCTCTGACCTATATCTATCACTATATCTATGATTTTTGTTACTTTAGATGGGAAGTAGAATAACTGACAATACCTCCAGCATGGCTTTGATGAATGACAGTACAGCACATCCATCAGCACTTGTAATCAACCTGTGTGTGTGTGTGTGTGTGTGTGTGTGTGTGTGTGTGTGTGTGTGTGTGTGTGTGTGTGTGTGTGTGTGTGTGTGTGTGTGTGTGTGTGTGTGTGTGTGTGTGTGTGTGTGTGTGTGTGTGTGTGTGTGTGTGTGTGTGTGTGTGTGTGTGTGTGTGTGTGTTTTATTGGGACACATTGTTTGGTAAATTTCATTAGGGGGAAAGTCATTTCCTTGCCGTTCACTCTTTAATTCTCCTATTGTGGTTAATCCACATTTAATACGCTGAAACTGATTACGAGTACAACCAAAGTGAAGGGGGATCACTGAAGTGCCTGCCGGCGTTTCACTCCTTCTATCTTCCACTTGCACTCTCTGTCTCTCTCTTTCTTTCCCTATCCCTCTCCCCCTTCTCTCTCTCTCCCTCTCCATGCCTCCCTTCATCTCTCTTTCCCACTATTTTCATCCTCTGCTCATTTTGTAAACATCCATTGTGATGAATAAATTAATCATATTTATATTTCCTGTTCAGAGAGAGAAGCTACTGGGTATGTTATATAATACAGTATAAATCACAATCAGTGTAAAAAGGACGTATCTACTACCTCAGTAATTTGCTCTATGTGTTGTGACTTGTATCTACTACCTCAGTAATTTGCTCTATGTGTTGTGACTTGTATCTACTACCTCAGTAATTTGCTCTATGTGTTGTGACTTGTATCTACTACCTCAGTAATTTGCTCTATGTGTTGTGACTTGTATGTACTACCTCAGTAATTTGCTCTATGTGTTGTGACCTGTATCTACTACCTCAGTAATTTGCTCTATGTGTTGTGACTTGTATGTACTACCTCAGTAATTTGCTCTATGTGTTGTGACCTGTATCTACTACCTCAGTAATTTGCTCTATGTGTTGTGACCTGTATCTACTACCTCAGTAATTTGCTCTATGTGTTGTGACTTGTATCTACTACCTCAGTAATTTGCTCTATGTGTTGTGACCTGTATCTACTACCTCAGTAATTTGCTCTATGTGTTGTGACCTGTATCTACTACCTCAGTAATTTGCTCTATGTGTTGTGACTTGTATGTACTACCTCAGTAATTTGCTCTATGTGTTGTGACTTGTATCTACTACCTCAGTAATTTGCTCTATGTGTTGTGACTTGTATCTACTACCTCAGTAATTTGCTCTGTGTTGTGACTTGTATGTACTACCTCAGTAATTTGCTCTATGTGTTGTGACTTGTATCTACTACCTCAGTAATTTGCTCTGTGTTGTGACTTGTATCTACTACCTCAGTAATTTGCTCTATGTGTTGTGACCTGTATCTACTACCTCAGTAATTTGCTCTATGTGTTGTGACTTGTATGTACTACCTCAGTAATTTGCTCTATGTGTTGTGACCTGTATCTACTACCTCAGTAATTTGCTCTATGTGTTGTGACCTGTATCTACTACCTCAGTAATTTGCTCTATGTGTTGTGACTTGTATCTACTACCTCAGTAATTTGCTCTATGTGTTGTGACCTGTATCTACTACCTCAGTAATTTGCTCTATGTGTTGTGACCTGTATCTACTACCTCAGTAATTTGCTCTATGTGTTGTGACTTGTATGTACTACCTCAGTAATTTGCTCTATGTGTTGTGACTTGTATCTACTACCTCAGTAATTTGCTCTATGTGTTGTGACTTGTATCTACTACCTCAGTAATTTGCTCTATGTGTTGTGACTTGTATGTACTACCTCAGTAATTTGCTCTATGTGTTGTGACTTGTAATTTGCTCTGTGTTGTGACTTGTACTACCTCAGTAATTTGCTCTGTGTTGTGACTTGTATCTACTACCTCAGTAATTTGCTCTATGTGTTGTGACCTGTATCTACTACCTCAGTAATTTGCTCTATGTGTTGTGACTTGTATCTACTACCTCAGTAATTTGCTCTATGTGTTGTGACCTGTATCTACTACCTCAGTAATTTGCTCTATGTGTTGTGACCTGTATCTACTACCTCAGTAATTTGCTCTATGTGTTGTGACCTGTATCTACTACCTCAGTAATTTGCTCTATGTGTTGTGACCTGTATCTACTACCTCAGTAATTTGCTCTATGTGTTGTGACTTGTATCTACTACCTCAGTAATTTGCTCTATGTGTTGTGACTTGTATCTACTACCTCAGTAATTTGCTCTATGTGTTGTGACTTGTATCTACTACCTCAGTAATTTGCTCTATGTGTTGTGACCTGTATCTACTACCTCAGTAATTTGCTCTATGTGTTGTGACCTGTATCTACTACCTCAGTAATTTGCTCTATGTGTTGTGACCTGTATCTACTACCTCAGTAATTTGCTCTATGTGTTGTGACCTGTATCTACTACCTCAGTAATTTGCTCTATGTGTTGTGACCTGTATCTACTACCTCAGTAATTTGCTCTATGTGTTGTGACCTGTATGTACTACCTCAGTAATTTGCTCTATGTGTTGTGACCTGTATCTACTACCTCAGTAATTTGCTCTATGTGTTGTGACCTGTATCTACTACCTCAGTAATTTGCTCTATCTGTTGTGACCTGTATCTACTACCTCAGTAATTTGCTCTATGTGTTGTGACCTGTATCTACTACCTCAGTAATTTGCTCTATGTGTTGTGACCTGTATCTACTACCTCAGTAATTTGCTCTATGTGTTGTGACTTGTATCTACTACCTCAGTAATTTGCTCTATGTGTTGTGACCTGTATCTACTACCTCAGTAATTTCTACTACCTCAGTAATTTGCTCTATGTGTTGTGACTTGTATCTACTACCTCAGTAATTTGCTCTATGTAATTTGTTGTGACCTGTATCTACTACCTCAGTAATTTGCTCTATGTGTTGTGACCTGTATCTACTACCTCAGTAATTTGCTCTATGTGTTGTGACCTGTATCTACTACCTCAGTAATTTGCTCTATGTGTTGTGACCTGTATCTACTACCTCAGTAATTTGCTCTATGTGTTGTGACCTACTACCTCAGTAATCTGACTATCTACTACCTCAGTAATTTGCTCTATGTGTTGTGACCTGTATCTACTACCTCAGTAATTTGCTCTATGTGTTGTGTGACCAGTAATTTGTATCTGTATCTACTACCTCAGTAATTTGCTCTATGTGTTGTGACTTGTATCTACTACCTCAGTAATTTGCTCTATGTAATTTGTTGTGACCTGTATCTACTACCTCAGTAATTTGCTCTATGTGTTGTGACCTGTATCTACTACCTCAGTAATTTGCTCTATGTGTTGTGACCTGTATCTACTACCTCAGTAATTTGCTCAGTATTTGTGTTGTGACCTGTATCTACTACCTCAGTAATTTGCTCCTCAGTAATTTGCTCTATGTGTTGTGACCTGTATCTACTACCTCAGTAATTTGCTCTATGTGTTGTGACCTGTATCTACTACCTCAGTAATTTGCTCTATGTGTTGTGACCTGTAATCTATGTGTTGTGACTACTACCTCAGTAATTTGCTCTATGTGTTGTGACCTGTATCTACTACCTCAGTAATTTGCTCTATGTGTTGTGACTTGTATCTACTACCTCAG
>NW_025746101.1:15000-55000 GCF_021184085.1 Oncorhynchus gorbuscha
CTATTTGGGCTCTACACAGTCGGGCTGGAACCAACCGAACGGTACTTAGTAGCAGGCGGCCATCCTACCACCTCTGACCACCGAACAACGGAGTCCTTTTTCACAGTCGGGCTGGAACCAACCGAACGGTACTTAGCAGCAGGCGGCCGTCCTACCACCTCTGACCACCGAACAACGGAGTCCTTTTTCACAGTCGGGCTGGAACCAACCGAACGGTACTTAGTAGCAGGCGGCCGTCCTACCACCTCTGACCACCGAACAACGGAGTCCTTTTTCACAGTCGGGCTGGAACCAACCGAACGGTACTTAGTAGCAGGCGGCCGTCCTACCACCTCTGACCACCGAACAACGGAGTCCTTTTTCTCATCATTTTCCAGATGATTCTACACAGTAGGGCTGGAACCAACCTCAGCAGGAGGGTATAACTCTCCAGGAAGGTTGTCCGTCCGTGAGTTGGAGTAAATCATTGGCTACATCTTACATGGCACCCTATTCCCTTTATAGTACACTTATTTTGACCAGAGCCAATAGGGTTAGTGCACTTATTTTGACCAGATCCAATAGGGTTAGTGCACTATAAATGTCATGCAGGTGAATGAGGACCCAAAAGCGACTTGGCGAAAACAGAGTCTTTAATCCAGAAAAGTAATTCTACAAACATAAGACATAATTCCACTCGTAATGACGAGAACAGACTGGAGACTCGATCAAGAACTGCAGGTTGCCTCGGGAAGGCACTTGAACCTAGCAGACTCAGACACCTGCTCTCCACGCAGCATCTGAGGGAAACACGACACGACAGGGCGATACACAGACACAGCACGGTGAACAATAGACAAGGATCCGACAGGACAGGAACGGAAAACAAGGGAAGAAATAGGGACTCTAATCAGGGGAAAAGATAAGGAACAGGTGTGGGAAGACTAAATGATGATTAGGGGAATAGGAACAGCTGGGAGCAGGAACGGAACGATAGAGAGAGGAGAGAGAGGGAGGGGGAGAGAGAGGGATAGAAAAAGGGAACGAACCTAATAAGACCAGCAGGGGGAAACGAACAGAAGGGAAAGCATAATGACAAGACAATCTAAGACAAAACATGACAGTACCCCCCCACTCACCGAGCGCCTCCTGGCGCACTCGAGGAGGAATCCTGGCGGCAACGGAGGAAATCATCAATGAGTGAACGGTCCAGCACGTCCCGAGACGGAACCCAACTCCTCTCCTCAGGACCGTAACCCTCCCAATCCACTAAGTATTGGTGACCCCGTCCCCGAGAACGCATGTCCATGATCCTACGTACCTTGTAAATAGGTGCGCTCTCGACAAGGACGGGAGGGGGGGAGGGAAGACGAACGGGGGTGCGAAGAAAGGGCTTGACACAGGAGACATGGAAGACAGGATGGACGCGACGAAGATGTCGCGGAAGAAGCAGTCGCACAGCGACAGGATTGACGACCTGGGAGACACGGAACGGACCAATGAACCGCGGAGTCAACTTACGAGAAGCTGTCGTAAGAGGAAGGTTGCGAGTGGAAAGCCACACTCTCTGGCCGCAACAATACCTAGGACTCTTAATCCTGCGTTTATTGGCGGCTCTCACAGTCTGTGCCCTGTAACGGCAAAGTGCAGACCTCACCCTCCTCCAGGTGCGCTCACAACGTTGGACAAACGCTTGAGCGGAGGGAACGCTGGACTCGGCAAGCTGGGATGAGAACAGAGGAGGCTGGTAACCCAGACTACTCTGAAACGGAGATAACCCGGTAGCAGACGAAGGAAGCGAGTTGTGAGCGTATTCTGCCCAGGGGAGCTGTTCTGCCCAAGACGCAGGGTTTCTGAAAGAAAGGCTGCGTAGTATGCGACCAATCGTCTGATTGGCCCTCTCTGCTTGACCGTTAGACTGGGGATGAAACCCGGAAGAGAGACTGACGGACGCACCAATCAAACGACAGAACTCCCTCCAAAACTGTGACGTGAATTGCGGGCCTCTGTCTGAAACGGCGTCTAACGGGAGGCCATGAATTCTGAACACATTCTCGATGATGATTTGTGCCGTCTCCTTAGCGGAAGGAAGTTTAGCGAGGGGAATGAAATGTGCCGCCTTAGAGAACCTATCGACAACCGTAAGAATCACAGTCTTCCCCGCAGACAAAGGCAGACCGGTAATGAAGTCTAGGGCGATGTGAGACCATGGTCGAGAAGGAATGGGGAGCGGTTTGAAACAACCGGCAGGAGGAGAGTTACTAGACTTAGTCTGCGCGCAGTCCGAACAAGCAGCCACGAAACGGCGCGTGTCACGCTCCTGAGTCGGCCACCAAAAGCGCTGGCGAATAGACGCAAGAGTGCCTCGAACACCGGGATGACCAGCTAACTTGGCAGAGTGAGCCCACTGAAGAACAGCCAGATGAGTGGAAACAGGAACGAAAAGGAGGTTACTAGGACAAGCGCGCGGCGACGCAGTGTGCGTGAGTGCTTGCTTAACCTGTCTTTCAATTCCCCAGACTGTCAACCCGACAACACGCCCATAAGGAAGAATCCCTCGGGATCAGTAGAAGCCACAGAAGAACTAAACAGACGGGATAAGGCATCAGGCTTGGTGTTTTTGCTACCCGGACGGTAAGAAATCACAAACTCGAAACGAGCGAAAAACAACGCCCAACGAGCTTGACGGGCATTAAGTCGTTTGGCAGAACGGATGTACTCAAGGTTCTTATGGTCTGTCCAAACGACAAAAGGAACGGTCGCCCCCTCCAACCACTGTCGCCATTCGCCTAGGGCTAAGCGGATGGCGAGCAGTTCGCGGTTACCCACATCATAGTTGCGTTCAGATGGCGACAGGCGATGAGAAAAATAAGCGCAAGGATGAACCTTATCGTCAGACTGGAAGTGCTGGGATAGAATGGCTCCCACGCCTACCTCTGAAGCGTCAACCTCGACAATGAATTGTCTAGTGACGTCAGGAGTAACGAGGATAGGAGCGGACGTAAAACGTTCTTTTAGAAGATCAAAAGCTCCCTGGGCGGAACCGGACCACTTAAAACACGTCTTGACAGAAGTAAGAGCTGTGAGAGGGGCAGCAACTTGACCGAAATTACGAATGAAACGCCGATAGAAATTAGCGAAACCTAAAAAGCGCTGCAACTCGACACGTGACCTTGGAACGGGCCAATCACTGACAGCTTGGACCTTAGCGGAATCCATCTGAATGCCTTCAGCGGAAATAACGGAACCGAGAAAAGTAACGGAGGAGACATGAAAAGAGCACTTCTCAGCCTTCACGTAGAGACAATTCTCTAAAAGGCGCTGTAGAACACGTCGAACGTGCTGAACATGAATCTCGAGTGACGGTGAAAAAATCAGGATATCGTCAAGATAGACAAAAACAAAGATGTTCAGCATGTCTCTCAGAACATCATTAACTAATGCCTGAAAAACAGCTGGCGCATTGGCGAGACCAAACGGCGGAACCCGGTACTCAAAATGCCCTAACGGAGTGTTAAACGCTGTTTTCCACTCGTCCCCCTCTCTGATGCGCACGAGATGGTAAGCGTTACGAAGGTCCAACTTAGTAAAGCACCTGGCTCCCTGCAGAATCTCGAAGGCTGATGACATAAGGGGAAGCGGATAACGATTATTAACCGTTATGTCATTCAGCCCTCGATAATCCACGCAGGGGCGCAGAGTACCGTCCTTTTTCTTAACAAAAAAGAACCCCGCCCCGGCCGGAGAGGAAGAAGGCACTATGGTACCGGCGTCAAGAGACACAGATAAATAATCCTCGAGAGCCTTACGTTCGGGAGCCGACAGAGAGTATAGTCTACCCCGAGGGGAGTGGTCCCCGGAAGGAGATCAATACTACAATCATACGACCGGTGAGGAGGAAGGGAGTTGGCTCGGGACCGACTGAAGACCGTGCGCAGATCATGATATTCCTCCGGCACTCCTGTCAAATCGCCAGGTTCCTCCTGAGAAGTGGGGACAGAAGAAATGGGAGGGATGGCAGACATTAAACACTTCACATGACAAGAAACGTTCCAGGATAGGATAGAATTACTAGACCAATTAATAGAAGGATTATGACATACTAGCCAGGGATGACCCAAAACAACAGGTGTAAAAGGTGAACGAAAAATCAAAAAAGAAATAGTCTCACTGTGGTTACCAGATACTGTGAGAGTTAAAGGTAGTGTCTCAAATCTGATACTGGGAAGATGACTACCATCTAAGGCAAACATGGGCGTAGGCTTGTCTAACTGTCTGAAAGGAATGTCATGTTTCCGAGCCCATGCTTCGTCCATGAAACAACCCTCAGCCCCGAGTCAATCAAGGCACTGCATGTAGCACCCGAACCGGTCCAGCGTAGATGGACCGACATAGTAGTACAGGATCTAGATGAAGAGACCTGAGTAGTAGCGCTCACCAGTAGCCCTCCGCTTACTGATGAGCTCTGGCCTTTACTGGACATGAATTGACAAAATGTCCATCAAATCCGCAATAGAGGCACAGGCGGTTGGTGATCCTCCGTTCCCTCTCCTTAGTCGAGATGCGAATACCTCCCAGCTGCATGGGCTCAGTCTCTGAGCCAGAGGAGGGAGATGGTTGCGATGCGGAGCAGGGAAACACCGTTGAGGCGAGCTCTCTTCCACGAGCTTGGTGACGAAGATCTACCCGTCGTTCTATGCGGATGGCGAGAGCAATCAAAGAGTCCACACTGGCGGGAACCTCCCGAGAGAGAATCTCATCTTTGACCACTGCGTGGAGTCCCTCCAGAAAACGAGCGAGCAGCGCCGGCTCGTTCCAGTCACTAGAGGCAGCAAGAGTGCGAAACTCTATAGAGTAATCCGTTATGGATCGATCACCTTGGCATAGGGAAGCCAGGGCCCTAGAAGCCTCCCTACCAAAAACTGAACGGTCAAAAACCCGAATCATCTCCTCTTTAAAGTTCTGGTAATTGTTTGAACAATCAGCCCTTGCCTCCCAGATAGCTGTGCCCCACTCTCGAGCCCGGCCAGTAAGGAGTGAAATGACGTAAGCAACCCGAGCTCTCTCGCTAGAGTATGTGTTGGGTTGGAGAGAGAACACAATATCACACTGGGTGAGAAAGGAGCGGCACTCCGTGGGCTGCCCGGAGTAGCAAGGTGGGTTATTAACCCTAGGCTCCGGAGGCTCGGCAGGCCAGGAAGTAACAGGTGGCACGAGACGAAGACTCTGGAACTGTCCAGAGAGGTCGGAAACCTGAGCGGACAGATTCTCCACGGCATGGCGAGCAGCAGACAATTCCTGCTCGTGTCTGCCGAGCATGGCTCCTTGGATCTCGACGGCAGTGTTACGAACGTCTGTAGTCGCTGGGTCCATTCTTTGGTCGGATCCTTCTGTCATGCAGGTGAATGAGGACCCAAAAGCGACTTGGCGAAAACAGAGTCTTTAATCCAGAAAAGTAATTCTACAAACATAAGACATAATTCCACTCGTAATGACGAGAACAGACTGGAGACTCGATCAAGAACTGCAGGTTGCCTCGGGAAGGCACTTGAACCTAGCAGACTCAGACACCTGCTCTCCACGCAGCATCTGAGGGAAACACGACACGACAGGGCGATACACAGACACAGCACGGTGAACAATAGACAAGGATCCGACAGGACAGGAACGGAAAACAAGGGAAGAAATAGGGACTCTAATCAGGGGAAAAGATAAGGAACAGGTGTGGGAAGACTAAATGATGATTAGGGGAATAGGAACAGCTGGGACCAGGAACGGAACGATAGAGAGAGGAGAGAGAGGGAGGGGGAGAGAGAGGGATAGAAAAAGGGAACGAACCTAATAAGACCAGCAGGGGGAAACGAACAGAAGGGAAAGCATAATGACAAGACAATCTAAGACAAAACATGACAATAAAGGGAAGCATTTGGGACACATGTTATGTCAAAGTCGATTCAGTCTGCTATTAGTAGAACATCGCCCAGGGTTGCGTCCCAAATATTGCGCCTCACCCTATTCCCTTATTCCCTATGGGGCTCTGGTCAAACGTAGTGAACTATATAGGGAGTAGGGTGCCATATGGTTGACAAGACACAGAGTGGATGATATATGTAATTCAGAGCAGGGATAATACTACAACTGAAGACCGATCATGTTTCATTCCCTCTACCTGCTTACTTATTTACTCCACACCAACAAGCAAATGGACTTTGAAAACTTAAAGTGGTTGATAATGTGAATCATGAATCCTGTCCTGGCTAACCATGTATTGCTGGAATCACCCAATCGGCATGCACACTGGTTACTTACTCGGTGTGAATTTCATTCACAGCATGTTACAATGTTACATTTAGCATTCTAGAGCATGTCGGAGGGCTGTGTTAGTGGTGTCCGTCTGTGTGTGTGTGTTTGTGTAGGCGTGTGTGTGTCTGTGTATGTGTGTGTGTGTCTGTGTATGTGTGTGCATAGCACATGTCACAGTGGGTGCTGTAATTGAACCGTGGATATTGCCCGCTGTGTATCGCTCCCGCTGACAGAATTTCATATTCTCTCCTACAGCTCCACGCCCCACACCAAGACGCGAATGGACTTTGAAAAGGCAAAGTGGTTGCAAATGTGAATCATGAATCCAATCCTGGCTAACCATGGATTGCTGGAATCACTCAATCGGCATGTACGCATGGGTCGTAGGCACACACACACACACACACACACACACACACACACACACACACACACACACACACACACACACACACACACACACACACACACACACACACACACACACACACACACACACACACACACACACACACACACGCAAGCACCATCCTTCTATTCATCACCATCCTTCTATCATCACCATCCTTCTCTCATCACCATCCTTCTATTATCACCATCCTTCTATCCATCCCCATTCTTCCATCTATCCATCACCATTCTTCTATCCATCACCATCCTTCTATCCATCATTCTTCTCTCCATCATTCTTCCATCTCTCCATCACCATCCTTCTATCCATCACCATCCTTCTCTCCTTCCCCATCCCTCCCTCCCTCCATCACTATCCCTCCATCCCTCAATAACTATCCCCATCCACAACCTCTCATTCCTCCATCACTATCCCTCCATCCCCATCCCACCATCCCTCCCTCCACCATCCCTCCATCCCGCCAACTCCCATCCCCATCCCTAAATCCACCATCCCCCCATCCATCATCTCTCCATCTCTCCATCCTTCCATCTCACCATCCCTCTGTCACTATACCCATCCAGCATATCTCCATCCCTCCATCCCTCCATCCATCCATCCATCCCATCATCCCTCCATTCATCCATCCCAACATCCCTCCATCCATCCATCCATCCCATCATCCTTCCATCCCTCCATCCCTCCCTCCATCCATCCCATCATCCCTCCATCCCTCCATCCCTCCATCCACCATCCTTCCATCCCTCCACCCATCATCCCTCCATCCCACCATCCCTCCATCCCCATAACCACTATCTGCATTAGATACTACATTTATCCTCCTTTCTCTCTCCCCCTATCACTTACTCCTCCTCCCTCACTCCTTCAACACACTGCTTTTGAATTCAATTCGTCTCTAAATGGCATTTCTTCGTTTCAGGAATTAGTTGTCACCCTGCCTGTCCCCCTAGTATTCAAAAGAGAGGCAGAATAACTTACATTCTACTCTTGTTCCCCTGGTTCGACCTAGTTTTCTCTCTTTCTCTCTCTCTCTCTCTCTCTCTCTCTCTCTCTCTCTCTCTCTCTCTCCTTCCTCTCACTCTCTCTTTCATTATTTCTTAATCTCTCATCCTGTGCCTCTCCCTTTCTCCCTCTTTCTTCACCTCTCCATCCTTCCCTCTCCCTCTACCCCTGAAATCCCTCTCCCCCTCTCTCTCTCCCATCCTCTTCTCCTACCCTACCTATCAGTGACATTCAATCAAATGGACCACATTAGAAGTGGGACACACAGCAGACAATGTCTTCTATGATTACCTGTACTGTGTATCCTCTCAGACAGACCTGCTAGATCAGTAGCCTGCACAGGCCCATAAAATACCATTTGTATCACCTCATCTCATACAGGGCCCAGATGGAGGAGACGGAGAGAGAGAATGGGACAGGGAGGGTATTGAGAGAGAGAAAAGAGAGGAGAAAAAAGGGAGAGAGAGGAGAGAGACCGAAGAGAAACAGAGAGAGAGATGAGCATCATTAGCATCTATTCAGATTGAAGGCATATAGATATCGAGCATGGGGATTGAAAGAGCTGAGATAGAGAGGGGGCAGGGGGAGAGAGGGGGTAGAGACAGAGAGGGGTAGAGGGGGAGAAGGGGATGTTCGGAGAGAGGGATATGGAGCGAGAGGGAGCGGTAGGGAGAGAGAGATACAGGTAGCGAGAGAGAGATGGAGAGACAGAGAGGTAGAGAGAGGTAGCGAGAGAGAGAGATGGAGAGACAGAGAGGGGTGGAGCGGGAGAAGGGGATGTTCGGAGAGAGGGATATGGAGCGAGAGGGAGCGGTAGGGAGAGAGAGATACAGGTAGCGAGAGAGAGATGGAGAGACAGAGAGGTAGAGAGAGGTAGCGAGAGAGAGAGAGATGGAGAGACAGAGAGGTAGAGAGAGGTAGCGAGAGAGAGAGATGGAGAGACAGAGAGGGGTAGAGGGGGAGAAGGGGATGTTCGGAGAGAGAGATGGAGTGGCCTCTACACATTTTGCTCATTGGATTGTGGAGATAGTTGTTCATTACTCGGAAGCTCTCTCTCTCTCTCTCTCTCTCTCTCTCTCTCTCTCTCTCTCTCTCTCTCTCTCTCTCTCTCTCTCTCTCTCTCTCTCTCTCTCTCTCTCTCTCTCTCTCTCTCTCTCTCTCTCTCCCCTCTCCGATCCATATTAGCATTGTGAGCATATTGTCCGTATTAAATCCTCATTGACGGTAATGTGAGTATCATTACAGTGAAATATGACTGTGTGCACGCGTGAGAGTGTGTGAGGGTACGGCCGTATTTGTTTTTCTAATTAGACACAGTTAAGCCTCCTAAGAAGCTACAGAGTGATAGACAGATATATAGAGTCAATGGAAAGAACAGGTTGAGGAGAGGAGGAGGAGGAGAGGACAGAGGAGGAGAGGACGAGTATAAAGAGGAGGAGAGGCCAGAGGAGGAGAGGACAGAGGAGGGGAGGACAGAGGAGGAGAGGACAGAGGAGGAGAGGAGGAGAGTAAAGAGGAGGAGAGGAGGAGAGTAAAGAGGAGGAGAGGAGGAGAGGACAGAGGAGGAGAGGACAGAGGAGGAGAGGAAGAGAGGACAGAGGAGGAGAGGACAGAGGAGGGGAGGACAGAGGAGGAGAGGACAGAGGAGGAGGAGGAGGAGAGGACAGAGGAGGAGAGGAGGAGAGTAAAGAGGAGGAGAGGACAGAGGAGAGGACAGAGGAGGAGAGGACAGAGGAGGAGAGGAAGAGAGGACAGAGGAGGAGAGGACGAGTGTAAAGAGGAGGAGAGGAGGAGAGGACAGAGGAGGAGGAGAGGACAGAGGAGGAGAGGACAGAGGAGGGAGGACAGAGGAGGAGAGGACAGAGGAGGAGGAGGAGAGAGGACAGAGGAGGAGAGGACAGAGGAGGAGAGGACAGAGGAGGAGAGGACAGAGGAGGAGAGGACAGAGGAGGAGACAGAGGAGGAGAGGACAGAGGAGGACAGAGGAGGACAGAGGAGGGAGGACAGAGGAGGAGAGGACAGAGAGGACAGAGGAGGAGAGGACAGAGGAGGAGAGGGAGGAGGACAGAGGAGAGAGGACAGAGGAGGGAGGACAGAGGAGGAGAGGACAGAGGAGGAGAGGAGAGAGGACAGAGGAGGAGAGTAAAGAGGAGGAGAAGACAGAGGAGGAGAGGACAGAGGAGGAGAGGAAGAGAGGACAGAGGAGGAGAGGACGAGTGTAAAGAGGAGGAGAGGAGGAGAGGACAGAGGAGGAGAGGACAGAGGAGGAGAGGCCAGAGGAGGAGAGGACAGAGGAGGAGAGGACAGAGGAGGAGAGGAAGAGAGGACAGAGGAGGAGAGGACAGAGGAGGAGAGGACAGAGGAGGAGAGGCCAGATGAGGAGAGGAGGAGAGGACAGAGGAGGAGAGGCCAGAGGAGGAGAGGACAGAGGAGGGGAGGACAGAGGAGGAGAGGACAGAGGAGGAGAGGACAGAGGAGGAGAGGAGGAGAGGACAGAGGAGGAGAGGCCAGAGGAGGAGAGGACAGAGGAGGAGAGGCCAGAGGAGGGAGAGGAGGAGAGGACAGGAGAGAGGACAGAGGAGGAGAGGCCAGAGGAGGAGAGGACAGAGGAGGGAGGACAGAGGAGGAGAGAGGAGGAGAGGAGAGGGAGAGGACAGAGGAGGAGAGGACAGAGGAGGAGAGGACAGAGGAGGAGAGGACAGAGGAGGAGAGGACAGAGGAGGGAGAGGAGGAGAGGGAGGAGAGGGGACAGAGGAGGAGAGGACAGAGGGAGGAGAGGACAGAGGAGGAGAGGAGAGGAACAGAGGAGGAGAGGACAGAGGAGGTGAGGACAGAGGAGGAGAGGACAGAAGAGGAGAGGAGGAGAGGACAGAGGAGGAGAGGCCAGAGGAGGGAGGAGAGGACAGAGGAGGAGAGAGAACAGAGAGGAGGGAGTAAAGAGAGGAGGACAGAGGAGGAGAGGACAGAGAGGAGGAGGAGGACAGAGGAGGAGAGGACAGAGGAGGAGAGGACAGAGGAGGAGAGGAGGAGAGGCAGAGGAGGAGAGGCCAAGGGAGAGGCCAGAACAGAGGAGGAGGAGAGGACAGAGGAGGAGAGGCCAGAGGAGGAGAGGCCAGAGGAGGGAGGAGGAGACAGAGGAGGAGATGACAGAGGAGGAGAGGACAGAGGAGGAGAGGCCAGAGGAGGAGAGGACAGAGGAGGGAGGAGGAGAGGACAGAGGAGGAGAGGACAGAGGAGGAGAGGACAGAGGAGGAGGCCAGAGGAGGAGGAGGAGAGGACAGAGGAGGAGAGGCCAGAGGAGGAGAGGCCAGAGGAGGAGAGGACAGAGGAGGAGAGGCCAGAGGAGGAGAGGAGGAGAGAACAGAGGAGGAGAGGAGGAGAGGACAGAGGAGGAGAGGCCAGAGGAGGAGAGGCCAGAGGAGGAGAGGCCAGAGGAGGAGAGGCCAGAGGAGGAGAGGACAGAGGAGGAGAGAACAGAGGAGGAGAGGAGGAGAGGACAGAGGAGGAGAGGCCAGAGGAGGAGAGGCCAGAGGAGGAGAGGACAGAGGAGGAGAGGCCAGAGGAGGAGAGGAGGAGAGAACAGAGGAGGAGAGGAGGAGAGGACAGAGGAGGAGAGGCCAGAGGAGGAGAGGCCAGAGGAGGAGAGGACAGAGGAGGAGAGGACAGAGGAGGAGATGACAGAGGAGGAGAGGACAGAGGAGGAGAGGCCAGAGGAGGAGAGGACAGAGGAGGAGAGGAGGAGAGGACAGAGGAGGAGAGGACAGAGGAGGAGAGGACAGAGGAGGAGAGCCCAGAGTTCGTTATGAATGTTCCCCTTGCAAAAGGGACGCTTGTTTACGCTACCAATGGGCACTGCTCAAAAGAAATGCACTATATATGGAATAGGGTGCATTTAGGACTGAGTCTTGATTTAGGGGAGAGTCTTCTGTGGTTAAGTATGTCATGACCGCAAGATTCTGGAAGAGGACATTTTCAAGGACAGAAATGTAATTACACATTTTTTATTTGAAGAGTGCTTTTCATTACATGTAGAAATCACCAAACAAGGTGATTTCATAATCAGAACGTAATTACATATCTACAATACATCTTCAATGTGTACGTGTGTGTAGAGTGTGTGTGTTATTGTGGTGCGTTTTTGTCATGGGGTTTTTGTAGGGTTGTCTAGGAAAGTCTATGGTTGCCTGAGGTGGTTCTTAATCAGAGGCAGGTGATTATCGTTGTCTGTGATTGGTGACCATATTTAGGCAGCCATATTCTTTGAGTGTTTCGTGGGTGATTGTTCCTGTCTCTGTGTTAGTTGTCACCAGATAGGCTGTAATTAGTTTCACGTTCCGTCTGTTGTTTTTGTTTGTTCGTGTTTTCATTATTAAAGATGTATCGAACTAACCAAGCTGCATTCGACGGAAGAAAGTCCGACTCTCCTTCGACGGAAGAAAGCCGTTACAACCATACTATACCATACTCCTGCTTACTATGTCATACTATACCATACTCCTGCTTACTATGTCATACTATACCATACTCCTGCTTACTATGTCATACTTATAACATACTTACCTGCTTACTATGTCATACTATACCATACTCCTGCTTACTATGTCATACTATACCATACTCCTGCTTACTATGTCATACTATACCATACTCCTGCTTACCATGTCATACTATACCATACTCCTGCTTACTATGTCATACTATACCATACTCCTGCTTACTATGTCATACTATACCATACTCCTGCTTACTATGTCATACTATACCATACTCCTGCTTACCATGTCATACTATGCCGTACTGGTCTGTACTATACTGTGCTATACTGCACTATACCATATCATGCAATGATATACCATACTATACTCCACTATACTTTACAGTACCATACCACACTGTGCCATATTAAACCAAGCAATACCATACTATATTATACAATAAAATGCTATACCATACTCCTGCTTACTATGTCATACTATGCCGTACTGGTCTGTACTATACTGTGCTATACTGCACTATACCATATCATGCAATGATATACCATACTATACTTTACAGTACCATACCACACTGTGCCATATTAAACCAAGCAATACCATACTCTATTATACAATAACATGCTATACCATACGGTACCATACCACACTGTGCCATACTAAACCATACAATACCATACTATATTATACAATAACATGCTATACCATACGGTACCACACTGTACCATACTATACTATACCATGTCACACTATATCATACTATACTTTACTATAACATACCATACTATGCTGTACTATACTATAATATACTTAAGCATATTATAGTACACTATACCACACTAAACTATACAATGCTATATCACAATATACTACACTGTACTATACTGTACTATACTACACTTTACTATACTATACTATAATATGCTGTAACATACTATAGCAAAATATACCACACTATGCTATGCCATTTCATACTATATCATACTACACTATACCATACTACAATGTACCATACTACACTATACCATACTACACTATACCATACTACACTATACCATACTACACTCTACCATACTACACTATACCATACTACACTATACCATACTACACTATACCATACTACACTATACCATACTACACTATACCATACTACACTGTACTATACTACACTGTATCATACTACACTATACCATACTACACTATACCATACTACACTCTACCATACTACACTATACCATACTACACCATACCATACTACACTATACCATACTACAATGTACCATACTACACTATACCATACTACACTATACCATACTACACTATACCATACTGCACCATACCATACTACACTATACCATACTACACTATACCATACTACACTCTACCATACTACACTATACCATACTGCACCATACCATACTACACTATACCATACTACACTATACCATACTACACTATATCAAACTACACTATACCATACTACACTATACCATACTACACCATACTACACTGTATCATACTACACTATACCATACTACACTCTACCATACTACACTATATCAAACTACACTATACCATACTACACTATACCATACTACACTATACCATACTACACTATACCATACTACACTCTACCATACTACACTGTATCATACTACACTATACCATACTACACTCTACCATACTACACTATACCATACTGCACCATACCATACTACACTATACCATACTGCACCATACCATACTACACTGTATCATACTACACTATACCATACTGCACCATACCATACTACACTACACCATACTGCACCATACCATACTACACTATACCATACTGCACCATACCATACTACACTGTATCATACTACACTATACCATACTACACCATACTACACTGTACTATACTGTACTATACTACACTTTACCATACTATACTATAATACCATACTAGCAAAATATACACACTATGCTATGCCACATACTATATCATACTACACTATACCATACTACAACACCATACTACACTATACCATACTACACTATACCATACTACACTATACCATACTACACTCTACCATACTACACTATACCATACTACACTATACCATACTACACTATACCATACTACACTATACCATACTACACTATACCATACTACACTATACCATACTACACTATACCATACTACACTCTACCATACTACACTATACCATACTACACTCTACCATACTACATTATACCATACTACAATGTACCATACTACACTCTACCATACTACACTATACCATACTGCACCATACCATACTACACTATACCATACTACACTCTACCATACTACACTCTACCATACTACACTATACCATACTACACTATACCATACTACTATGTACCATACTACACTATACCATACTACACTGTATCATACTACACTATACCATACTACACCATACTACACTGTACTATACTGTACTATACTACACTTTACTATACTATACTATAATATGCTGTAACATACTATAGCAAAATATACCACACTATGCTATGCCATTTCATACTATATCATACTACACTATACCATACTACACTATACCATACTACACTATATCAAACTACACTATACCATACTACACTATACCATACTACACTATACCATACTACACTATACCATACTACACTATACCATACTACACTAT
Source organism: Oncorhynchus gorbuscha (assembly GCF_021184085.1). Classification (NCBI taxonomy): domain Eukaryota; kingdom Metazoa; phylum Chordata; class Actinopteri; order Salmoniformes; family Salmonidae; genus Oncorhynchus; species Oncorhynchus gorbuscha. The sequence continues at coordinate 29,883 of NW_025746101.1, forward strand.
ACCATACTACACTATACCATACTACACTATACCATACTACACTATACCATACTACACTATACCATACTACACTATACCATACTACACTATACCATACTACACATACCATACTACACTATACCATACTACACTATACCATACTACACTATACCATACTACACCATACTACACTATACCATACTACACTATACCATACTACACTATACCATACTACACTATACCATACTACAATATACCATACTACTCTACCATACTACACTATACCATACTACACTATACCATACTACACTATACCATACTACACTATACCATACTACACTATACCATACTACACTATACCATACTACACTATACCATACTACACTATACCATACTACACTATACCATACTACAATGTACCATACTACACTATACCATACTACACTATACCATACTACACTATACCATACTACACTGTACCATACTACACTCTACCATACTACACTATACCATACTACAATGTACCATACTACACTCTACCATACTACACTATACCATACTACACTCTACCATACTACACTATACCATACTACACCATACCATACTACACTATACCATACTACAATGTACCATACTACACTTTACCATACTACACTATACCATACTACACTATACCATACTACACTATACCATACTGCACCATACCATACTACACTATACCATACTACACTATACCATACTACACTCTACCATACTACACTATACCATACTGCACCATACCATACTACACTATACCATACTACACTATACCATACTACACTATATCAAACTACACTATACCATACTACACTATACCATACTACACTGTACCATACTACACTATACCATACTACACTATACCATACTACACTATACCATACTACACTATACCATACTACACTATACCATACTACACTATACCATACTACACTATACCATACTACACTATACCATACTACACTATACCATACTACACTATACCATACTACACCATACTACCATACTACACTGTATCATACTACACTATACCATACTACACCATACTACAAACTACACTATACCATACTACACTATACCATACTACACTATACCATACTACACTATACCATACTACACTATACCATACTACACCATATTACACTGTATCATACTACACTACACCATACTACACTATAAAATACTACACTATACCATACTACACTACACTATACCATACTACACTATAGCATACTACACTATACCATACTACACTATACCATACTACAACATATCAAACTACACTATACCATACTACACTATACCATACTACACTATAAAATACTACACTGTACAATACGACACTATACCATACTACACTATACCATAGTACACTATACCATACTACACTATACCATACTACAATGTACCATGCCACAATGTACCATACTACTCTGTACCATACTACACTCTACCATACTATACTCTACCATGGAGTACTATATGTTTCTATTAAATAAAATAATATTCTGTACTTCACTTCAGGAATTAGATGCCACCCTGCCTGTCCCCCTAGTATTTAAAAGAGAGGGAGAATAAGTGACATTCTACTCTTGTTCCCCTGGTTCGACCTAGTTTCTCTCTCTCTCTCTCTCTCCATCTACTGTATTTCTCTCTCTCTATCTCCCTCTATACTTCCTCTCACTCTTTCACTATTTCTTAATCTCTCATCCTGTACCTCTCCCTTTCTCCCTCTTTCTTCCCCTCTCCATCCTTCCCTCTCCCTCTACCCCTGAAATCCCTCTCCCCCTCTCTCTCTCCCATCCTCTTCTCCTACCCTACCTATTAGTGACATTCAATCAAATGGACCACATTAGAAGTGGGACACACAGCAGACAATGTCTTCTATGATTACCTGTACTGTGGATCCTCTCAGACAGAGCTGCTAGATCAGTAGCCTGCACAGGCCCATAAAATACAATTTGTATCACCTCATCTCATACAGGGCCCAGATGGAGGAGACGGAGAGAGAGAATGGGACAGGGAGGGTAGGGAGAGAGAGAAAAGAGAGGAGTAAAAAGGGAGGTAGAGGCGAGAGACAGAAGAGAAACAGAGAGAGAGAGAGAGACAGAGCGTGAGAGAGAGAGAGAGAAGACAGAGAGAAGATAGAGAGAGAGAAGACGGAGAGAGAGAGAGAGAGAGAGAGAGAGAGAGAGAGAGAGAGAGAGAGAGAGAGAGAGAGAGAGAGAGAGAGAGAGAGAGAGGGGGAGACGTACCATACTATCCTATAACATACTGTACTATACTACACCATATCATACAGTACTGTGCATTGCTATTTGATACTACACTATACCTTTCCCTACTATACTATAATATACCATACCATACCATGCTAAACCATACTATACCATACCATACCATGCTATACCATACCATACCATGCTATTCCATACCATACCATACCATGCCATGCTATACCATACCATACCATACCATGCTATACTATACCATACCATACCATACCATACCATACCATACCATACCATACCATACCATACCATACCATACCATACCATGCTATACCATACCATACCTATAACATACAATGTCCTACTATACCGCACAACACTATACTATAGCATAATATACTATACTATACTAAACTATAATCCACCACATCATAATATATACTACTATTCCATACTTTACAACTGAATACCACACAACACAACACTATACTATACGATACCATACCACACAACACTATACTATACCATAAAATACCACACAACACTGTACTATACCATACCATACCACACAACACAACACTATACTATACCACACAGCACTATACTATACTATACTATACTATACTATACTATACTATACTATACTATACTATACTATACTATACTATACTATACGGGGCGGCAGCGTAGCCTAGTGGTTAGAGCGTTGGACTAGTAACCAGAAGGTTGTGAGTTCAAACCCCCGAGCTGACAAGGCTGACTATACTATACCACGCCATACTATATAATACTATACTATACCATACCACCCAACATTATACTATACCACACAACCCAATAATACACTATACTATGCCACGCCATGCTATATACTACTATACTAAACTAAACCATACCACATCACACTATACTATGCTATACTATAACGCACCATACTATATACTAGTATCATATAGCATACCATACCCACTATACCATACCACACCATACTATACCATACCACACACTATACTATAAAATACTAGTATCCTATACTATACCATACCATACCACACCATACTATACACTACTATACTATACCATATCATACCACACAACACTATACTATACTATACCATACCACACCACACAATACTATACCATACCACACCATACTATATACCACTATACTATACCATATCATACCACACAACACTATACTATACCATACCACACCACACATCACAATACTATACCACACCATACTATATACCACTATACTATACCATACCATACCATACCACACAACACTATAATATACTATACTATACTCTACCATGCCATACTATATACCACTATACCATACCATACCATACCACACACTACTATACTATACTACACCATACTATATACTAACATACCATACCATACCCAACAACACTATACTATACTATAACACACCATACCACACAACACTATACTATTCTATAGCACACCATACTGTATACTCTTTCCCTCTACCACACACCACTATACCACACTGTACTACATCATACCATACCACACAACACTATACTATACTACACCATTCTATATACTACTATACTATACCATGCCATACCACACAACACTATACTATACTATACTATACCACACCATACCACACAACACTATACTATACTATACCACACCATACTGTATACTACTATACTATACCATGCCATACCATACCACAACACACTATACTATACCACACCATACTATATACGACTATACTATACCATGTCATACCATACCACACAACACTATACTATACCACACCATACTATATACTACAATGCTATACTATACCATAACACACAACATTATACTATACCATACCACACAACACTATACTATACCATACCATACCACACTATACTATACCACACCATTCTATATACTACTATACTATACCATACCACACAACACAACACTATACCATACCATACCACCACACCACACTATACTATACTATACTACACCATACCACACAACACACCACTATACTGTACTACACCATTCTATATACTACTATACTATACCATACCACACTGTACTACATCATACCATACCATACCACACACCACTATACCACACTGTACTACATCATACCATACCATACCATACCACACACCACTATACCACACTGTACTACATCATACCATACCATACCATACCACACACCACTATACCACACTGTACTACATCATACCATACCATACCATACCACACACCACTATACCACACTGTACTACATCATACCATACCACACACCACTATACCACACTGTACTACATCATACCGTACCATACCACACTGTACTACATCATACCATACCACACAACACACCACTATACCACACTGTACTACATCATACCATACCATACCACACACCACTATACCACACACCACTATACCACACACCACTATACCACACTGTACTACATCATACCATACCACACAACACACCACTATACCACACTGTACTACATCATACCATACCACACACCACTATACCACACTGTACTACATCATACCATACCATACCATACCACACACCACTATACCACACTGTACTACATCATACTATACCACACAACACACCACTATACCACACTGTACTACATCATACCATACCACACAACACACCACTATACCACACTGTACTACATCATACCATACCACACAACACACCACATACCACACACACCACTATACCACACTGTACTACATCATACTATACCACACACCACTATACCACACACCACTATACCACACTGTACTACATCATACCATATACACAACACACCACTATACCACACTGTACTACATCATACCATACCACACAACACACCACTATACCACACTGTACTACATCATACCATACCACACACACTACTGTACCACATCATACCACATCATACCATACCATACCACACACACACTACTATACCACACTATATACTACATCATACCATACCACACAACACACCACTATACCACACTACTACATCATACCATACCATACCACACATACATCTACCATACCATACATACTATACCACACAACACTATACTATACTATACTACACCATTCTATATACTACTATACTATACCATACCACACAACACACCACTCTACCACACTGTACTACATCATACCATACCACACAACACACCACTCTACCACACTGTACTACATCATACCATACCACACACCACTATACCACACTGTACTACATCATACCATGCCATACCATACCGCACCACCATATACTATACTGTACTATAATATACTATAATATATTATGCCATACTATTATATATGCCATAGAGCAACATTCCACTCCACATTATACCAAACGACACTATACTACACACTACCAGTGTTTCACCCTACCCTATTAAGTTAACAAACTCTTCCATTACACAACATCCTTGTAACGACCTTCCTCCCTGCATGCCTCCAAAACCATTAAAATATCTTTAGGGGTTCCGTAATCTCTCAATGTTCTCCATCTCCCTGAAGTAAAACCATGAGGATCAGACCAGAAGGTGCAAAGAGGTGCAGAAAGCTTCAGTTGGTGTTTCCATATGGCCCTGCTGTCTGTCTGTCTGTCTCTCACTCATTCAGTCTCTCACCATCTCTCTCTCTCTCTTTCTGTCTGTCTGTCTGTCTGTCTGTCTGTCTGTCTGTCTGTCTGTCTGTCTGTCTGTCTGTCTGTCTGTCTGTCTGTCTGTCTGTCTGTCTGTCTGTCTGTCTGTCTGTCTGTCTGTCTGTCTGTCTGTCTGTCTGTCTGTTTGTCTTTTGCTCTTTCCCTGTTTCCCTCTCTCGGTCTTTCCCTCTCTCGCTCTTTCCCTCTCTCGTCTTTCTGTCTGTCTTCTGTCTCCCTCTTTTGCTCTTTCCCTCTTTCCCTCTCTCGCTCTTTCCCCTCTCTGCTCTTTCCCTCTTTCCCTCTTTCTCGCTCTTTCCCTCTCTCGCTCTTTCCCTCTCTCGCTCTTTCCCTCTTTCCCTCTTTCCCTCTCTTGCTCTTTCCCTCTCTCGCTCTTTCCCTCTCTCGCTCTTTCCCTCTTTCCCTCTCTCGCTCTTTCCCTCTCTCGCTCTTTCCCTCTTTCCCTCTCTCTCTCTTTCCCTCTCTCGCTCTTGCCCTGTTTCCCTCTTTCCTCTCTCGCTCTTTCCCTCTCTTGCTCTTTCCCTCTCTCCCTCTTTCCCTCTTTCCCTCTTCGCTCTTTCCCTCTCTTTCCCTCTTTTCCTCTCTCGCTCTTTCCCTCTTTCCCTCTCTCGCTCTTTCCCTCTCTCGCTCTTTCCCTCTCTCGCTCTTTTCCTCTTTCCCTCTCTCCCTCTTTCCCTCTTTCCCTCTCTCGCTCTTTCCCTCTCTCGCTCTTTCCCTCTCTCGCTCTTTCCCTCTTTCCCTCTCTCGCTCTTTCCCTCTTTCCCTCTCTCGCTCTTTCCCTCTCTCGCTCTTTCCCTCTCTCGCTCTTTCCCTCTTTCCCTCTCTCGCTCTTTCCCTCTTTCCCTCTCTCTCTCTTTCCCTCTCTCGCTTTAGCCCTGTTTCCCTCTTTCCCTCTCTCGCTCTTTCCCTCTCTTGCTCTTTCCCTCTCTCGCTCTTTCCCCCTGCTCTTTCCCTCTTTCCCTCTCTCGCTCTTTTTCCTCTCTCGCTCTTTCCCTCTCTCGCTCTTTCCCTCTTTCCCTCTCTCGCTCTTTCCCTCTTTCGCTCTTTCCCTCTCTCGCTCTTTCCCTCTCTCGCTCTTTCCCTCTCTCGCTCTTTCGCTCTTTCCCTCTCTCGCTCTTTCCCTCTCTCGCTCTTTCCCCTTTCCCTCTCTCTCTCTTTCCTCTTTCCCTCTCTCGCTCTTTCCCTCTCTCGCTCTTTCCCTCTCTCGCTCTTTCCCTCTTTCCCCTTTCTCTCTCGCTCTTTCCCTCTTTCGCTCTTTCCCTCTGTCGCTCTTTCCCTCTCTCGCTCTTTCCCTATTTCCCTCTCTTGCTCTTTCCCTCTTTCCGTCTCTCGCTCTTTCCCTCTCTCGCTCTTTCCCTCTTTCCCTCTCTCGCTCTTTCCCTCTCTCGCTCTTTCCCTCTTTCGCTCTTTCCCTCTCTCGCTTTTTCCCTGTTTCTCTCTCTCCCTCTCTTGCTCTTTCCCTCTCTCCCTCTTTCCCTCTCTCCTCTTTCCCTCTCTCTCTCTTTCCCTCTCTCGCTCTTTCCCTCTCTAACCCAGACATATTATTGGCACCTGATTGTCAAGTACCAAACCAAGACACCTTCAAAGAAAAAAACCTGCAACAATAACAGTTTGTCAGTGTTTTTCCCCAGTTGTCTTAACTCTCTAAATCCCAACTCATTTGTTCCACAGTCCTCAACTCTGTCCCTAACGCTCCCCATATCTCAATTACAGTGCACTACTTCCACCAGGGTACATAGGGCACTAGTGCACTACTTTCACCAGGGTACATAGGGCACTAGTGCACTACTTTCACCAGGGCACATAGGGCACTAGTGCACAAATTTCACCGGGGTAAATAGGGCACTAGTGCACTCCTTCCACCAGGGTACATAGGGCACTAGTGCACAAATTTCACCAGGGTACATAGGGCACTAGTGCACTACTTTCACCAGGGTACATAGGGCATTAGTGCACTAATTTCACCAGGGTACATAGGGCACTAGTGCACTACTTTCACCAGGGTACATAGGGCACTAGTGCACAAATTTCACCAGGGTACATAGGGCACTAGTGCACTCCTTCCACCAGGGTACATAGGGCACTAGTGCACTAATTTCACCAGGTTACATAAGGTACTCGTGCACTAATTTCACCAGAGCACATAGGGCACTAGTGCACTAATTTCACCAGGGTACATAGGGTACTAGTGCACTAATTTCACCAGGGTACATAAGGTACTAGTGCACTAATTTCACCAGAGCACATAGGGCACTAGGCACTAATTTCACCAGGGTACATAGGGCATGAGTGCACTACTTCCACCAGGGCACATAGGGCACTAGTGCACTACTTTTCACCAGGGTACACTTAGGGCACTAGTGCACTACTTTTCACCAGGGTACATAGGGCACTAGGCACTACTTTTTACATCACCAGGGCACTACTTAGGGCACTAGTGCACTACTTTTCTTTTCACCAGGTTACATAGGGCACTAGGCACTAATTTCACCAGGGTACATAGGGCACTAGTGCACTACTTTTCACCAGGATACATAGGGCACTAGTGCAATAATTTCACCAGGGTACATAGGGCACTAGTGCACTAATTTCACCAGGGTACATAGGGCATGAGTGCACTACTTCCACCAGGTTACATAGGGCACTAGTGCAGGTTACATACTTTTCACCAGGGTACATAGGGCACTAGTGCACTACTTTTCACCAGGATACATAAGGCACTAGGCACTAATTTCACCAGGGCACATAGGGCACTAGTGCACTACTTTTCACCAGGTTACATAGGGCACTAGGCACTAATTTCACGAGGGTACATAGGGCACTAGTGCACTACTTTTCACCAGGTTACATAGGGCACTAGTGCACTAATTTCACCAGGGTACATAGGGCACTAGTGCACTAATTTCACCAGGGTACATAGGGCACTAGTGCACTACTTTTCACCAGGTTACATAGGGCACTAGGCACTAATTTCACCAGGTTACATAGGGCACTAGTGCACTACTTTTCACCAGGGTACATAGGGCACTAGTGCACTACTTTTCACCAGGGTACATAAGGCACTAGGCACTAATTTCACCAGGGCACATAGGGCACTAGTGCACTACTTTTCACCAGGTTACATAGGGCACTAGGCACTAATTTCACCAGGGTACATAGGGCACTAGTGCACTACTTTTCACCAGGTTACATAGGGCACTAGTGCACTAATTTCACCAGGGTACATAGGGCACTAGTGCACTAATTTCACCAGGGTACATAGGGCATGAGTGCACTAATTTCACCAGGGTAGATAGGGCACTAGTGCACTACTTCCATCAGGGTACATAGGGCACTAGTGCACTACTTCCACCAGGGTACATAGGGCACTAGTACACTACTTCCACCAGGGTACATAGGGCACTAGTGCACTCCTTCCACCAGGGCACATAGGGCACTAGTACACTACTTCCACCAGGGCACATAGGGCACCAGTGCACTACTTTTCACCAGTGTACATAGGGCACTAGTGCACTAATTTCACCAGGGCACATAGGGCACTAGTGCACTACTTTTCACCAGTGTACATAGGGCACTAGTGCACTACTTTTCACCAGGGTACATAGGGCACTAGTGCACTACTTTTCACCAGGGCACATAGGGCACAAGTGCTACACAGTGAATTTGGTTCCATTTCTGACGCTAGACCCTCAACTTTTCGAAGAGCAATTGACTTTCCCGGTAAATAGTTGGTTGGCAGCAGACCAGTCAATCCTAGCTTGGATTCAGATGGTTCCCCTGGGTTTGAGACAATGTCCTCTAGACTGTTGTCCCCTGGGACTCCTCTCTACTATAACCAATAAACACTTGAACAATGGAGTTAGTCAGAGTCTAACACACACACACACACACACACACACACACACACACACACACACACACACACACACACACACACACACACACACACACACACACACACACACACACACACACACACACACACACACACACACACACACACACACACACACACATGTCGTATTTACCTGGGTTTTTTACTCAACTGTTGTTATTTGTCCATTTGTGTTGGTGGAGAGGCAGTGGCAGGCTGGATGGATGGATCACAGAGATTGTTTGGAGGGTTTTTTCTCCCTTGATTGTTGTTGTGGTGTTTGTTGTTTTGGTGTGTGTGTGTGTGTGTGTGTGTGTGTGTGTGTGTGTGTGTGTGTGTGTGTGTGTGTGTGTGTGTGTGTGTGTGTGTGTGTGTGTGTGTGTGTGTGTGTGTGTGTGTGTGTGTGTGTGTGTGTGTGTGTGTGTGTGCATTGCCTAAGAGAGACGTATTGCTAGCAGGGAGAGCGAGGGATTGATATTGAATGGAAGAAAACGAGGGAACTGGAAAGAAGAGAGACACAAACCGGCAGCCTGTATGATGATAAACATTTGTTAGAATGAAAAGCAAATGAAACTCTGGAATAACATATGGTTCTTTAAACAGACCCAGAGAGACGACGGTCAACAACAGCTCTCTGAAGGGAGACAACAGCCAACTGTCATCACTACAGAATACAACCACAACACACACACATCGAGAGACAGAGAAACACTAACACACACACACACATCGAGAGACAGAGAAACACACACACATCGAGAGACAGAGAAACACACACACACACACACGAGAGACAGAGAAACACAAACACACACACATCGAGAGACAGAGAAACACACACACACACACATCGAGAGACAGAGAAACACACACACACACATCGAGAGACAGAGAAACACACACACACACATCGAGAGACAGAGAAACACACACACACACATCGAGAGACAGAGAAACACAAACACACACATCGAGAGACAGAGAAACACACACACACACACACACACATCGAGAGACAGAGAAACACACACACACACACATCGAGAGACAGAGAAACACACACACACACATCGAGAGACAGAGAAACACACACACATCGAGGGGCAGAGAAACACACACACACACATCGAGAGACAGAGAAACACTAACACACACACACACATCGAGAGACAGAGAAACACACACACACGAGTGACAGAGAAACACAAACACACACACACATACATCGAGAGACAGAGAAACACACACGCACACATCGAGAGACAGAGAAACACAAACACACATATACACACCGAGGGACACACTACCCTCTCTCACACAAACCCATTATGAAGCATTGTATCAGAAACCCAGACTATTTGAACTGAGACATGAAGCTAAATTCCTCAAGGTATCCTCCTCTCAATTCCTCAAGGTATCCTCCTCTCAATTCCTCAAGGTATCCTCCTCTCAATTCCTCAAGGTATCCTCCTCTCAATTCCTCAAGGTATCCTCCTCTCAATTCCTCAAGGTATCCTCCTCTCAATTCCTCAAGGTATCCTCTCAATTCCTCAATTCCTCTCATTCCTCACCAAATATCAAACTGATTTCTAATGGCAAAGCATCCTTCCATCACCAACCTGCAGTAGTGATGCCAATATCTCCCCCTCCCTTCATCCCTCCACTCTCCTCCCCACCATCCCAACACACAATTCTTACACAATTATACTAGAGGCTTGGTAATCCCCAGTTGTGTCCAACAATACCATTTAACCGGCAGCTGTCATCGACCAGACAAAACGGAGTGAGAAATCACCAGGCAGCACGATCAGCGGAGCACATTAGACGTTAACCAAACACACACACGCGCACGCGCACACGCACACACACACACACACACACACACACACACACACACACACACACACACACACACACACACACACACACACACACACACACACACACACACACACACACACACACACACACACACACACACACACACACACACACGAGCTCAGCAGAGCAATTAGCATCACTACCAGATGCCTGCTGGCTGAGGAGGGGTTATCTGTGTGTGTGTATTTGTGTATGTGTGCAATGGTGTGTGTGTGTGTGTGTGGTTAGTAAGAGCACCAGGGTAAGGCAAGGTGCCAGCTGCAGCCCTATAACTTTGCCAAATAGCTTGTCAATGATTCAGACTGCTGTCGGCCTCTCTCACAGAGAAAAGTCTCCCTGCATCTCTCTCTCTCTTTTCCCTCCCTTTGTCTCTCTTTCCAGCTTCCCTCTCTCTCCTCCCCGCTTTACAAGTCTCCTCCTTCATTTCCCCTCCATCTGTCTCTTTCCCCACGTTCTATCCTTCTTCCTATCTCTCTCTCTCTCTCTCTCTCTCTCTCTCTCTCTCTCTCTCTCTCTCTCTCTCTCTCTCTCTCTCTCTCTCTCTCTCTCTCTCTCTCTCTCTCTCTCTCTCTCTCTCTCTCTCTCTCTCTCTCTCTCTCTCTCTCTCTCTCTCTCTCTCTCTCTCTCTCTCTCTGTGTTTGGAATAAACCCCAACACCTGTGCTTCCTGTCCCCAGCCTCTCTTCTATGTCTCAGCTCTGCAGTGTCCTCTGCCCAGAAAACCACAATCCCCTGGCCCTGATGAATATTTAGATTACGCTAATAGCAACCTGTATAGTTGTCTGTGAGAGGAGGGAGACAGAATATAACAACAGAATAGGAGGAAGTTTGGGAGGCTCCCCTTATGGGTATTTAGACTACACACTAATGACAACCTGTATAGATTTGTGTAGGGAGCAGCTGAAGACAAAGCTTTGTTTGGAAGGGAAACCTTTCCATTACAGTTGTTTTGATGCATACCTAACAACGGAGTGTTAAAGCTTCCTATGGTCCATTAGGCCTGCTACTGAACATTCTGAACATTCTGAATACCTAACAACGGAGTGTTAAAGCTTCTCTATGGTCCATTAGGCCTGCTACTGAACATTCTGAATTACATTTACATTTACATTTAAGTCATTTGAACGCTCTTATCCAGAGCGACTTACAAATTGGTGCATTCACCTTATGACATCCAGTGGGACAGTCACTGAACATGCATCTAAAACTTAGGGGGGTGGGGTGAGAGGGATTACTTAACCTATCCTAGGTATTCCTTAAAGAGGTGGGGTTTCAGGTGTCTCCGGAAGGTGGTGATTGACTCCGCTGTCCTGGCGTCGTGAACATTTGTTCCACCATTGGGGGGCCAATACCGAACAGTTTTGACTGGGCTGTTAAAGCTGTACTTCCTCAGTGGTCCAGGGAGGCCTGCTACTGTGGATTCACGGGCTGCGGCGTTCTGGATGAGTTGAAGGGTTTTAATGGCACAGGCAGGCCGGGAGATGACAAGTGCCTGGATTAGGACCTGCCGCTTCCTGTGTGAGCATTCTGAATACCTAACAAGCCTGGAGTGTTAAAGCGTTCTCTATGTTCCATTAGGCCTGCTACTGAACATTCTGAACATTCTGAATACCAGTAACAACGGAGTGTGAGAAACTTGGGAATGTTCCATTAGGCCTGCTACTGGAACATTCTGAACATTCTGAATACCAGGGAGCCCAGCCAACAGGAGTCTTGCAGGTAATCAGCTTCTCTATGGTCCATTAGGCCTGCTACTGAACATTCTGAGGCATGTTCTGAACGGATTTGAAGGTTCTGAATACCTAAGGAACTGTGGGCCACCGCCTTGATGTGTTGAAAGACAGGGTGTTGTCTATGGTACAGGTTCTTGGCCTGCTCTGAACATTCTGTCATTCTGAATACCTAATCAAGGAGGCAGTGTTCCCCGGGAGGAAGAGCAGCTCAGTCTTCTATGTTCCATTGAGGCCTGCTCATCCACACTGAACATTCTGAGAGATTCTGAATACTGGTCTAAGGGGGAAAGGAGTGTTAATTGTGTTCGTCTGCTAGCAATGTTCCATTAGGTTATGACTGAACAAGTGACATTCTAGCGAGAATAGGAGACCTAACAGAGCCCTGGGGGACACCAGTGGTTAAAGCTTCGTCTATGGTCCATTAGGCCTGCTACTGGAACATTCTGAACATTCTGAATACCTAACAACGGAGTGTTAAAGCTTCTCTATGGTTCCATTAGGCCTGCTACTAGAAGGATGAGAGCAGAATATTCTGAAGGTTCTGAAAACCTGAACAACGGAGTGTTGAAAAGCTTCTGACTATGGTCCATTAGGCCTTCTACTGAACATTCTGAACATTCTGAATACCTAACAACGAAAGTGTTAAAGCTTCTCTATGTTCCATTAGGCCTGCTACTGAACATTCTGAACATTCTGAATACCTAACGGTCAGGGATGAGTTGTGTTAAAGCTTCCCTATGGTCCATTAGGCCTGGGACTGAACATTCTGAACGTTCTGAATACCTAACATCGGAGTGTTAAAGCTTCTCTATGTTCCATTAGGCCTGCTACTGAACATTCTGAATGTTCTGAACGTTCTGAAGGTTCTGAATACCTAACAACGGAGTGTTAAAGCTTCTCTATGGTCCATTAGGCCTGCTACTGAACATTCTGAATGTTCTGACGTTCTGCTTCTGAAACCTAACTGGGTTAGCTTCTCTAGGTCCAGAGGTTCTGAATACCTAACAACGGAGTGTTAAAGCTTCTCTATGGTCCATTAGGCCTGCTACTGAACATTCTGAACGTTCTGAATACCTAACAACGGAGTGTTAAAGCTTCTCTATGGTCCATTAGGCCTGCTACTGAACATTCTGAATGTTCTGAACGTTCTGAAGGTTCTGAATACCTAACAACGGAGTGTTAAGGCTTCTCTATGGTCCATTAGGCCTGCTACTGAACATTCTGAACATTCTGAATTCTGAAACTAACAACGGAGTGTTAAAGCTTCTCTATGTTCCATTAGGCCTGCTACTGAACATTCTGAACATTCTGAATACCTAACAACGGAGTGTTAAAGCTTCTCTATGTTCCATTAGGCCTGCTACTGAACATTCTGAACATTCTGAATACCTAACAACGGAGTGTTAAAGCTTCTCTATGGTCCATTAGGCCTGCTACTGAACATTCTGAACATTCTGAATACCTAACAACGGAGTGTTAAAGCTTCTCTATGGTCCATTAGGCCTGCTACTGAACATTCTGAATATTCTGAAGGTTCTGAATACCTAACAACGGAGTGTTAAATTTTCCCTATGGTCCATTAGGCCTGCTACTGAACATTCTGAACATTCTGAATACCTAACAACGGAGTGTTAAAGCTTCTCTATGTTCCATTAGGCCTGCTACTGAACATTCTGAACATTCTGAACATTCTGAATACCTAACAACGGAGTGTTAAAGCTTCTCTATGGTCCATTAGGCCTGCTACTGAACATTCTGAACATTCTGAATACCTAACAACGGAGTGTTAAAGCTTCTCTATGTTCCATTAGGCCTGCTACTGAACATTCTGAACATTGTGAATACCTAACAACGGAGTGTTAAAGCTTCTCTATGTTCCATTAGGCCTGCTACTGAACATTCTGAATGTTCTGAACGTTCTGAAGGTTCTGAATACCTAACAACGGAGTGTTAAAGCTTCTCTATGGTCCATTAGGCCTGCTACTGAACATTCTGAACATTCTGAATACCTAACAACGGAGTGTTAAAGCTTCCCTATGGTCCATTAGGCCTGCTACTGAACATTCTGAACATTCTGAATACCTAACAACGGAGTGTTAAGATTCTCTATGGTCCATTAGGCCTGCTACTGAACATTCTGAACATTCTGAATACCTAACAACGGAGTGTTAAAGCTTCTCTATGTTCCATTAGGCCTGCTACTGAACATTCTGAATGTTCTGAACGTTCTGAAGGTTCTGAATACCTAACAACGGAGTGTTAAAGCTTCTCTATGGTCCATTAGGCCTGCTACTGAACATTCTGAACATTCTGAATACCTAACAACGGAGTGTTAAAGCTTCTCTATGGTCCATTAGGCCTGCTACTGAACATTCTGAACATTCTGAATACCTAACAACGGAGTGTTAAAGCTTCTCTATGGTCCATTAGGCCTGCTACTGAACATTCTGAACATTCTGAATACCTAACAACGGAGTGTTAAAGCTTCTCTATGGTCCATTAGGCCTGCTACTGAACATTCTGAATACCTAACAACGGAGTGTTAAAGCTTCTCTATGGTCCATTAGGCCTGCTACTGAACATTCTGAACGTTCTGAAGGTTCTGAATACCTAACAACGGAGTGTTAAAGCTTTTCTATGGTCCAGTAGGCCTGCTACTGAACATTCTGAACGTTCTGAAGGTTCTGAATACCTAACAACGGAGTGTTGAAGCTTCTCTATGGTCCATTAGGCCTGCTACTGAACATTCTGAACATTCTGAACGTTCTGAAGGTTCTGAATACCTAACAACGGAGTGTTAAAGCTTCTCTATGTTCCATTAGGCCTGCTACTGAACATTCTGAACGTTCTGAAGGTTCTGAATACCTAACAACGGAGTGTTAAAGCTTCTCTATGTTCCATTAGGCCTGCTACTGAACATTCTGAACGTTCTGAATACCTAACTACGGAGTGTTAAAGCTTCCCTATGGTCCATTAGGCCTGCTACTGAACATTCTGAACATTCTGAAGACTACGGAGTGTTACAGCTTCTCTATGGTCCATTAGGCCTGCTACTGAACATTCTGAAGACTATGGAGTTTTAAAGCTTCTCTATGACTAAGTCCATTAGGCCTGCTACTGAACATTCCCTGTCACACAACCTCTTATGTCGTCAATATGCTTCCACTAAGCAGTTCCACCGCCCTCTGTGTCGCCAGCCTACCTGCAGTCAAGCATGTACAACCATTTCCATATCTGATTTAATTCATACACAAAGACACATGCACATGCCTGTGTGTGTGTGCACACAAACACACAATCACAGCATGGGGCCACTGTTTAAACTCTCTCTCTTTTTGTCCTCTCTCTCTCTTCTCTCTCTCTCTCCCTCTCTCTCTCTCTCCTCTCTCTCTGTCCTCTCTCTATCTCCCTCTCGCTCTCCCTCTCACTCTCCCTCTCTCTCTGTATATCTTCTCTCCTCTCCTTCTCTCTCTCTCTCTCTCTTATATAATCACTATATCACAAATTCACCCAGTAAACTGGATCTTTTCCCTTTAATGTGTGTGTATACAGTATGTACGTGGGTGTATAATGTCCCTTAGAAACATGAACAGAAGTGGATCTTGTTTCTCTGTGACAAATTGTAACTCTTATCCTGGACCCAGAAATGCTAATGTTGTTAGCTTCAGGCTGCGGCATTTGCCAGTTTGTTATCGAAGCGTTAGCATAGTGATGCAATCCCCTTTCGATATGAAGCGGTTTAGCCCTGATAATTGTAATTAAACCTGATTGTTAATTAAGCCTCGTCGCTAACGAACCTCCTTAGTTCGTTAATTAGAACGGTTAGATGACTCCTAATATAAATAGATGATGAAAGGACGATTGTTTTCTCCCGGTGAAGCCATTTAGAGTTTATTGATTTCTCTTTAAAGGACAACAGGGTGTAGTAGATATTACACACATACAAAAGAGACAAAAATAATACTACATACTGAATTGGCTGGAACTGCCAGAACTACAAACCAATTACTGCGTGTGCCGTAGTCGTAGCAACCGACCCCTAGTGTAGGTTGAACCAGTGGAGCCGAGGCGCCCTGGTCAACCAACCCTGAAGAGCACATTAAGACAGAAACCTAGGCTGCGATCCAAATTATACCCTAATCTCTATGCAGTGCACTACTTTTGAGTAGGGTTCATAAGGCTCTGATCAAATGGAGTTCAGATGTCAGATCTTCATGCAGGAGGAAGAATAAGCCTGCAGCAGGAGGAAGAATAAGCCTGCAGCAGGAGGAAGAATAAGCCTGCAGCAGGAGGAGAATAAGCCTGCAGCAGGAAGAAGAATAAGCCTGCAGCAGGAGGAAGAATAAGCCTGCAGCAGGAGGAGAATAAGCCTGCAGCAGGAAGAAGAATAAGCCTGCAGCAGGAGGAAGAATAAGCCTGCAGCAGGAAGAAGAATAAGCCTGCAGCAGGAAGAAGAATAAGCCTGCAGCAGGAAGAAGAATAAGCCTGCAGCAGGAAGAAGAAAAGCCTGCAGCAGGAAGAAGAATAAGCCTGCAGCAGGAGGAAGAATAAGCCTGCAGCAGGAGGAAGAATAAGCCTGCAGCAGGAGGAAGAATAAGCCTGCAGCAGGAAGAAGAATAAGCCTGCAGCAGGAGGAAGAATAAGCCTGCAGCAGGAAGAAGAATAAGCCTGCAGCAGGAAGAAGAATAAGCCTGCAGCAGGAGGAAGAATAAGCCTGCAGCAGGAAGAAGAATAAGCCTGCAGCAGGAGGAAGAATAAGCCTGCAGCAGGAGGAAGAATAAGCCTGCAGCAGGAGGAAGAATAAGCCTGCAGCAGGAGGAGAATAAGCCTGCAGCAGGAGGAGAATAAGCCTGCAGCAGGAGGAGAATAAGCCTGCAGCAGGAGGATTGGAATTAATGTTTCAAATGTATAATCGTCACCAGGGGGGCAGCTGGAAGCAGTGTTGATTTAATGCAGAATAGACCTCTTACCATCAAGTATCATCACGGTTCTCCCGGCTTGCAGAATAGACCTCTTACCTGGAAGCAGTGTCACTGTTCTCCCGGCTTGCAGAATAGACCTCTTACCATCAAGTATCATCACGGTTCTCCCGGCTTGCAGAATAGACCTCTTTACCATCAAGTATCATCACTGTTCTCCCGGCTTGCAGAATAGACCTCTTACCATCAAGTATCATCACTGTTCTCCCGGCTTGCAGAATAGACCTCTTACCATCAAGTATCATCACTGTTCTCCCGGCTTGCAGAATAGACCTCTTTACCATCAAGTATCATCACTGTTCTCCCGGCTTGCAGAATAGACCTCTTACCATCAAGTATCATCACTGTTCTCCCGGCTTGCAGAATAGACCTCTTACCATCAAGTATCATCACTGTTCTCCCGGCTTGCAGAATAGACCTCTTACCATCAAGTATCATCAAGTGTTCTTCCGGCTTGCAGAATAGACCCCTTACCATCAAGTATCATCACGGTTATCCCGGCTTGCAGAATAGACCTCTTACCATCAAGTATCATCAAGTGTTCTCCCGGCTTGCAGAATAGACCTCTTACCATCAAGTATCATCACGGTTCTCCCGGCTTGCTAGAGCGTTCTGAACTACTGTAGCGCAGTCGTCTGAGCTGTACGCATCGGCTCCCAGCATCACTCATTCGCGCTCAGTGCTTTCGGCAAACATTTAGACAGTGTTATTATTTAACCAAAAGCCCGCCTGCCTCCAGAGACACCTAGTAGGGACCACTTTTATTTGACCTGAAATGAACAAGGTCCTCTACTCCGACAGTTAATCCACAGATAAAACGGTGAACCGAGTTTGTTTCTCGTCATCTCTCCTCCTTCACGCTTCTTCTTCTTCTTCTTTGGACTTTACATGGTGTTGGACAACTGACTTTACGGTGCATTACCACCACCGACTGGACTGTGGACCTCAGTTCATCTTTCAATCATCCACATGGGTAAATGCTTCTAAAAACCAATCAGGAGATGGGAGAGGTGGGACTTGCAGAGCATCAAGCATCACAAATAGAACCAAGTTCTATTTTAGCACCTGGCCAACGGAGACACTCGCTGACGCCACAAACAGTCTGGGTGCAATGATTGAATCAAATGTATGTGTAGATGTATTTTGCGACGCGAGCGGTGTGGTCAGCAAGTAAGAAGGGGAACATCTGTTCTACGTGCTCTATTTCTATGCTTACCGTTCTGAAGTTTTGTTTTTGCATCTTTTACTTTCAGTTCTGTACATCAGCTTCAAACTGCTGAAAATACAATATTTTGGGTTTTGGAAAATATATTTCACAACGGTTTAGATGGTACAATGATTCTCTATACTAAACTAGATTGTTTTGTCACATAAACTGAGATTAGGTCATCTATTATAATTTTAGCCACCTAGAGAAATAATGAGTCTAGAGAAAGAGAGAGACTAGAGAAAGATTGAGTCTAGAGAAAGAGAGAGACTAGAGAAAGGGAGAGACTAGAGAAAGAGAGAGTCTAGAGAAAGAGAGAGACTAGAGAAAGGGAGAGACTAGAGAAAGAGAGAGACTAGAGAAAGAGAGAGACTAGAGAGACTAGAGAAAGAGAGAGACTAGAGAAAGGGAGAGACTAGAGAAAGATTGAGTCTAGAGAAAGAGAGAGACTAGAGAAAGGGAGAGACTAGAGAAAGGGAGAGACTAGAGAAAGAGAGAGACTAGAGAAAGGGAGAGACTAGAGAAAGAGAGAGACTAGAGAAAGAGAG
The DNA here is from genome assembly GCF_021184085.1 of Oncorhynchus gorbuscha. NCBI lineage: Eukaryota > Metazoa > Chordata > Actinopteri > Salmoniformes > Salmonidae > Oncorhynchus > Oncorhynchus gorbuscha. The sequence goes on from NW_025746101.1 coordinate 50,045, forward strand.
ACTAGAGAAAGGGAGAGACTAGAGAAAGGGAGAGACTAGAGAAAGGAGAGACTAGAGAAAGAGAGAGACTAGAGAGAAGAGAGAGACTAGAGAAAGGGAGAGACTAGAGAAAGATTGAGTCTAGAGAAAGAGAGAGACTAGAGAGAAGGGAGAGACTAGAGAAAGAGGAGAGACTAGAGAAAGAGAGAGACTAGAGAAAGGAGAGACTAGAGAAAGATTGAGACTAGAGAAAGAGAGAGACTAGAGAAAGAGAGAGACTAGAGAAAGGGAGAGACTAGAGAAAGGGAGAGACTAGAGAAAGAGAGAGACTAGAGAAAGGAGAGACTAGAGAAAGAGAGAGACTAGAGAAAGAGAGAGACTAGAGAAAGAGAGAGACTAGAGAAAGAGAGAGACTAGAGAAAGGGAGAGACTAGAGAAAGAGAGAGACTAGAGAAAGGGAGAGACTAGAGAAAGGGAGAGACTAGAGAAAGAGAGAGACTAGAGAAAGAGAGACTAGAGAAAGATTGAGTCTAGAGAAAGAGAGAGACTAGAGAAAGGGAGAGACTAGAGAAAGAGAGAGACTAGAGAAAGGGAGAGACTAGAGAAAGATTGAGTCTAGAGAAAGAGAGAGACTAGAGAAAGGGAGAGACTAGAGAAAGGGAGAGACTAGAGAAAGAGAGAGACTAGAGAAAGGGAGAGACTAGAGAAAGATTGAGTCTAGAGAAAGAGAGAGACTAGAGAAAGGGAGAGACTAGAGAAAGGGAGAGACTAGAGAAAGAGAGAGACTAGAGAAAGAGAGAGACTAGAGAAAGGGAGAGACTAGAGAAAGAGAGAGACTAGAGAAAGGGAGAGACTAGAGAGAGAGAGACTAGAGAAAGATTGAGTCTAGAGAAAGAGTGAGACTAGAGAGAGGAAGAGCAGTAGAGAGAAGTGAGGGGGTGGAGCTCTAGGATTACTGATTAGGTGTCATGCCAGGCCAAAATGGTTTCTGTGTCTATACTCCACACGCCAGACCTTACATGGCACTTTCTTCTATGGAATGTTTTTAAATGACTAGAGGGGATTGAGTCTTTGGTTGAGTCTCAAATGTCACCCTATTTCCTATAGAGTACACTAGCTTTGACCAGAGCCCTATGGACCCTAGCCAAAATTAGTGCTCTATACATGGAAAGGGTGCCATTTGGAATGGAGTCTGGCAGGTAGCAGGGGATTGTTCCAATGCCCTTGACTCTAGAGAACGAGGGAGGAGAGAACAAGAGAGACAGAGAGAAAGATAAAAATACTCTGGTGGTGTCTGAGAGAGGAGAGAGACTAGTGAGAGAGAGACTAGTGAGAGAGAGACTAGTGAGAGAGAGAGACTAGTGAGAGAGACTAGTGAGAGAGAGACTAGTGAGAGAGAGACTAGTGAGAGAGAGACTAGTGAGAGTGTGTGAGAGAGAGAGAGAGAGAGAGAGAGAGAGAGAGAGAGAGAGAGAGAGAGAGAGAGAGAGAGACTAGTGAGAGAGAGACTAGTGAGAGAGAGACTAGTGAGAGAGAGACTAGTGAGAGAGAGAGACTAGTGAGAGAGAGACTAGTGAGAGAGAGAGACTAGTGAAAGAGAGACTAGTGAGAGAGAGACTAGTGAGAGAGAGACTAGTGAGAGAGAGACTAGTGAGAGAGAGAGACTAGTGAGAGAGAGACTAGTGAGAGAGAGACTAGTGAGAGAGAGACTAGTGAGAGAGAGAGACTAGTGAGAGAGAGACTAGTGAGAGAGAGAGACTAGTGAGAGAGACTAGTGAGAGAGAGAGACTAGTGAGAGAGAGACTAGTGAGAGAGAGAGACTAGTGAAAGAGAGACTAGTGAGAGAGAGACTAGTGAGAGAGAGACTAGTGAGAGAGAGACTAGTCGGAGAGACTAGTGAGAGAGAGACTAGTGAGAGAGAGAGACTAGTGAAAGAGAGACTAGTGAGAGAGAGACTAGTGAGAGAGAGACTAGTGAGAGAGAGACTAGTGAGAGAGAGAGACTAGTGAGAGAGAGACTAGTGAGAGAGAGACTAGTAGTGAGGGAGAGACTAGTGAGAGAGAGACTAGTGAGAGAGAGACTAGTGAGAGAGAGACTAGTGAGAGAGAGACTAGTCGGAGAGACTAGTGAGAGAGAGAGACTAGTGAGAGAGAGACTAGTGAGAGAGAGACTAGTCGGAGAGACTAGTGAGAGAGAGACTAGTCGGAGAGACTAGTGAGAGAGAGACTAGTGAGAGAGAGACTAGTGAGAGAGAGACTAGTGAGAGAGAGACTAGTCGGAGAGACTAGTGAGAGAGAGAGACTAGTGAGAGAGAGACTAGTGAGAGAGAGACTAGTGAGAGAGAGACTAGTCGGAGAGACTAGTGAGAGAGAGAGACTAGTGAGAGAGAGACTAGTGAGAGAGAGACTAGTGAGAGAGAGACTAGTCGGGGAGACTAGTGAGAGAGAGAGACTAGTGAGAGAGAGACTAGTGAGAGAGAGACTAGTGAGAGAGAGACTAGTCGGAGAGACTAGTGAGAGAGAGAGACTAGTGAGAGAGAGACTAGTGAGCGAGAGACTAGTCAGAGAGACTAGTGAGAGAGAGACTAGTGAGAGAGAGACTAGTGAGAGAGACTAGTGAAAGAGAGAGATTAGTGAAAGAGAGAGACTAGTGAAAGAGAGACTAGTCGGAGAGAGAGAGACTAGTGAGAGAGAGACCAGTGAGAGAGAGACTAGTGAGAGAGACTAGTGAAGAGAGACTAGTGAGAGAGAGAGACTAGTGAGAGAGAGACTAGTGAAAGAGAGAGACTAGTGAAAGAGAGAGACTAGTGAGAGAGCGACTAGTGAGAGAGAGACTAGTCGGAGAGAGAGAGACTAGTGAGAGAGAGACCAGTGAGAGAGAGACTAGTGAGAGAGAGACTAGTGAGAGAGAGAGTCTAGTGAAAGAGAGAGACTAGTGAAAGAGAGAGACTAGTGAAAGAGAGAGACTAGTGAGAGAGAGACTAGTGAGAGAGAGACTAGTGAGAGAGAGACTAGTGAAAGAGAGAGACTAGTGAAAGAGAGAGACTAGTGAGAGAGCGACTAGTGAGAGAGAGACTAGTCGGAGAGAGAGAGACTAGTGAGAGAGAGACTAGTGAGAGAGAGACTAGTGAGAGAGAGAGAGAGAGAGAGAGACTAGTGAGAGAGGGAGACTAGAGAGAGAGTCGAGTGAGAGAGAGAGACTAGTGAGAGAGAGACTAGTGAGAGAGAGAGACTAGTGAGAGAGAGACTAGTGAGAGAGACTAGCGTGAGAGAGACTAGTGAGAGAGAGACTAGTGAGAGAGAGTCTAGTGAAAGAGAGAGACTAGTGAGAGAGAGACTAGTGAGAGAGAGAGAGAGAGAGAGAGAGAGAGAGAGAGAGAGAGAGAGAGAGAGAGAGAGAGAGAGAGAGAGAGAGAGAGAGAGAGAGAGAGAGAGACTAGTGAGAGAGAGACTAGTGAGAGAGAGAGAGACCAGTGAGAGAGAGAGAGACTAGAGTGTGAGAGAGACTAGTGAGAGAGAGACTAGTGAGAGAGAGACTAGTGAAAGAGAGAGACTAGTAGGAGACAGAGACTAGTGAGAGAGAGAGACTAGAGAGGGAGAGAGAGAGTCTAGTGAAAGAGAGAGACTAGTGAGAGAGAGACTAGTGAGAGTGTGAGAGAGAGAGAGAGAGAGAGAGAGAGAGAGAGAGAGAGAGAGAGAGAGAGAGAGAGAGAGAGAGAGAGAGAGAGAGAGAGAGAGAGAGAGAGAGAGAGAGAGAGAGAGAGAGAGAGAGAGAGAGAGAGAGAGAGAGAGAGACTAGAGAGAGAGACTTGCAGATGATGCCTCAAGAGTCTGGGCTAACACACACACACACGCTCGAACCACACACAAACGGCCACACATACTAACGCTACAGGATAGACACACAACCAAACACAACACTGTTATACAGAGAGTGACAAGAGAAAACCCAGCCCCTTTTAGGTGTGTTAAAATGTCTACCCACAGAGGCACCATAGAGTCAATGAATATAAAACCAGGAAGTGCTCTATAATCTTCGAATGGCCCTCATTAAAAACCAGAGAGTGAGAGAGAGACAGAGAGGGAGAGACTGAAATACAGACAGAGAGAGATAGAAAGTGATGGAGAGAGACTGAAATACAGACAGAGAGAGATAGAAAGTGATGGAGAGAGACTGAAAGAGAAAGGGGAGGGAGGGACCAACTTGAGCTCTGCACTAAAACCACTGCTGAAATTCTCATTAAAATCCTAAAGAGATAATCCCATGTTAATGGTCAGGCAGGGCATTAGCTAGTGGTAATCCCCAGTGGGATTTGGGTGAGTCGAATCAGTGGTCATATCGGTGTTGAACACTAGGGGCAGGACAGATCAGATTTACCCCAGCATCCAGCATCCATGATGTTCAGCAAAATTCAATGAAATGTCCTTGATTCCTCACATCCTGACTCCTCATCTCCTTCCCATAGCACATTGGATCAGAAGATCCGAAGTTCCTCCGATACGTTTCGAGAAGGAGGAAAGGGGATAGGACGCGAGGAATCAAGGAAATATAACGTAGATCCACCGCAGGGTGTAGGATGAACTAACCAGGTTAAGTTTTGTGTTGTGACTTCCTAATGGTTGTGGTTGGGATATGGGGGAGAGGAAGCTCATACTAGATCAGGGCCTAGCTGATCCAGGACATTTGGGGAAACAAGAATCTCTCTCACACAGTTAAACACACACACATACACACACACGCACACACACACACACACACACACACACACACACACACACACACACACACACACACACACACACACACACACACACACACACACACACACACACACACACACACACACACACACACACACACACACACACACACACACACACACACAGGTAGTATCTCTATATGTGGTCAACCCAGGATGGTATAGTGAGGTGTGATTTCCCGTGGCCCTTGCCAATTCTAGAATCTGCCATCTGTGCT